>NW_027481138.1:0-270653 GCF_050403485.1 Sporobolomyces salmoneus
TAATGTAAGGTGGATCCAAGAAAGTCGAGAGGTCGAGAGCTGTGAGGAGAGAAGAAGAGGAAGAAAGAGAGGAAGAGGTTTTGTGCGACTGAGAGGACACTGCGCAAAGAGAGCTGCGAAGAGAGGGGAAGAGAAAGAGAAAAGAGAGACATGGGACATCACTCGGGAAAACGAGAAAGTGAAAAGCGGAATTGTCGAATGAAACGAGGTGGAACTAGTCTTGCATGATCGTCAGAGCTCGCTACGAGCGCCATTGTCGAAAAGCTGAGATAGGAGAGGAAAGAGAGTCGACAAGAGGAAGAGACGAAAAGGGGACATCGTTTCGAGAACTTGTCGCGGCTTTCGCGGTGACAACCTCTGCAAGCGCTGAGGAGCGGAGTAGAGATGGTACTAGACTAGCTCGAATAGCCAGGGTCAGCGAGAACTGTTCATGAGGAGAGGAAGAGAGAAGACCGACTCAACTGGGAAACTCACGAGATTGGTCGCAAGCTACGCCAAAACCAGATTCTCGACGACGAGACCGCCCACAGACGATCGCTGAGCTTTCTTCAAGCCGATGGACACGTGCTCGATCGTGCGACGAGTTGCGAGGAAGAAGCATAATAAAATTCGGGAGAGCTCGCACCGACCCAAGCTTCGCAAGAGGCCGAGTACGGTTACTGTGGTTAAATGATATCGTGTCTTTTTCCAACTTTGCGATCAACTATGTACAATTTCTGAACCTCGTCCGTTCCAGCTTTAAAGAGCTTTCTTCGCTTTCTCTTTCTCTGCCGCTGCGTTCTTGAACGGGAACGACGAAGCTCCTTTCCCGGCTTTGTTGACTCGACCTTGGTGAGCGAAGAGGAGCTATCGAGAGTCACACGGCGCGTCAGTCGAGGGAGATAGAGAGGTGCGAGGAAAGAAAAGGAGAAAAACTCACGACCCAAAGACCGTGAACGCTCAAAGCGGCACTAGGAGCAGCAGCGACTTTCATGTTGAGATCGTAGGACTGCCACGCGAGGACGCTGAAGAAGACGGTGGTGAGGAAGATGGTGGGTTGTCGAAAGGGAGCCGCGCTTTGGGATTGAGCAACGCCCTGATGAGCCGAGAGGGACGAAGTGAGAGGGATAGCGCCCGACTACTCAGACAAGGCGGTCAGTCAAGGGTGTAGAGTAAAATGGAGGTGAGAGTGAGCTCACTTGAATGACGATGAGTGACCCAAGAGCGAAACAGCAAATTCCGGCGAAATGAGCGAGACTCCTCTCGAGGGCGTTCAAAGTTCGGATCGTTGCTTCGGGAGCCGTACCTTCGAGTGCTTGAGGTTTGTTCATTTCGGTCAAGAGGGAGCCGAAGATGAGGTTGAGGACTCGGGGGAAGAAAGTTAACGGGATTGCGATCAAGTACAACCTGAACGCGAGGACCGTTTAGCCGGAGGTGAATGCTGATTGAAGAGGGAGTGCTTACCATCCTGCAGATGCGGCAGACCAAGCTACGTGAGCTCCTCGACTGATGACATCTTTCTCGTCCGCTTCGAGAGATGGGGTTATGCGTTTCGAGGGGTCGAGGACTGAAGGGTCGCTGGTGTCGGGGGAGAGAGACATGTTCTGTAAGTGAGTAATGAAGTGGTGAAAGAGGGAGGCAGAAGTTGAAGAGAAAGAGGGGAAAACTTCAGCTAGAAATGACGTCGCAATTTCGGAGAGAGAGAACTTGAATTTCGCAGTTTCGAGGATGACGACCGAGCTTGGACCAAGTTGTAGTTCGTACCGAAAAGCATTCGTGGAGGTACAGCGCTGTGGCTCAAGCGGTCGGATGCAACGAGAAGAAGAATTTCGCGGCCCGAGTTTCCGCGGATTCCGTTTTTCGCGTCTCCGTGCGCAAGCTGCTCTCGCCGTCGAGCGCTCTCGGGACGACATCGCCATGACTCCATGTATCGAGTTGCGACGCAGGATGAGCTTCATGACGGCCAATCGAAAAGAGCAGACCTGAAGGCATCACAAATGTTTGACATTCGAGAGCCTCAGAGAGGCAGCAACTCGAAGTGTCTGTCAACGATACACGGTCTTCAAAACTTCTCCTTCGCAGGCCTACGAAGGAGTGGACTCGACATCGACTCATCAGACTTCGCCCAACAAGCTGAAAGCTAAAGGATGAATCCGAAATCGAGCTCACCTGAGATCCAATTCGAGCGTCCAACAATCCGGAGTCTGGCGATGTAACCACAAGTAAGTCTTCGCGATCGAGCTCGGGGAGAGTCGTTGTTTTTCGTCGTGAAGCCAGTTTGAGGATTTGTCGGGACGAGAAGCGAAGAGTTTTGAGGTGCGGGTCGTTAGGATTGTTCCGTCGACGATCTGGCGACGAATTCGGGAGGTGAATGAGTGGACAAAGAAAGCAGCGAGAGCGTCAGAGATAGAGAGGGAAGGGGGAAACGCACGACGAAAGCGACGTGAACTCCTTGCGAGTTGTACTCTCTCGCGATCGACTACGAGGGAACCATCCCGCGTCAGTCGTCAAAAGGAGAAACAGACGTTCAGGGAGTGACCCACCTGACTCAGCGCACGTAACCCATGTTTCCCGGCCGCGAACGCACCAAACCCTTCTTTTCCTCTCAACGCTGAAGTCGCTCCAGTCATGATCAAAGTTCCTCCTTTCTCTTCCTCACTACCCCTGTACATATTGCCAGCTCCCATCAGCTTCCAAAGTGGGTGACTGTTGGGAGAGAGAGAGAGAGAGACGCACTCTGCGAGGAAAGCTTTCACAGCGGATTGTGAAAACGCCGTTGCGGCGACGATATTGATCCTCACTGAACGTTCGATATCTTCCTTGGTGATATCTAGGAAAGGAATATTCGACCTACTCCCTCGTCCAATCTGTCAGCCTCGAACCGCGAACGAGACAGGAGAGAGGAGAAGGAACGAACGAACCATTGAGCAGTGTTCCAAACGCAACATTTGATTCTCGCATCTTTCCATACATTCTGAATCTTCTCGAATACCTCTGTGATCGAATCGTAATCGTATTCGTTCAAACTGAAGACTTCCGCCTATCTCAAGAGAGAGGGAAAGAAGCCGGATCCGATCAAGTGGGGAGAGTCAGACCACCTCCTCTAGCACGGTAAAGGGGCTGGGACTGACCTGACCACCATTCTGATTGATCTCGGCTTTGAGCTCGTCCACTTCGCGGCGAGGACGTGAGACGAGAGCGACCCGAAATCCTTCTCGAGCGAACAATCGGGCAGTCTCTCCACCCGTACCGGTACAGTTCCCTAGTCCACTCACTACGACAATTTGTGGCTTGATCATCTGTCGGAAGTCGGCGAAGAGAAGCGAGAGAGTGGTGAAGGAGAGTGGAAAAACGCTGATCTCGCAAGGTTTCTCTCGTTCGTTTCTGTGAAGGGGAAAACGAGTTGCTTTTTGATTTGCGACGAAGATTATAAGGAGGGAGAAATCCATGCTAAGTAATGATACAACCAGTGAAGGAGAAAGAAGGCGGACGAGGTTCAAAAGAAGCGAAACTATGTAGAAGAGAGGGGGCGAGGGTAATCTAGAGACCAGCTTCGAGATCAGTCTTCTTGATCTTGGCAGCGGCCATTCCTCCGGTAGGTAATCCGACTCCGGCGTCTGGTAGGGCGAAAGAGAAGGGAGTCAGTCAGGGAAGAGACGAGAGACGAAGGGAAGAAGGGGACTAACGAGTTCCAGCACGGCAAGTTTCAACGAAATCACCAATCATGTGAATAGTATCGAGAGGTCCACCTGTGGTGCAACCGAGACGTACATTTCAGAATCTTCTGGATTCGGGAAATAGACAACGGAAGAACTCACCAGCAGATTCGGGGTGGAATTGAACTCCCCAGACACGTTTACCGGAAGCTTCAGTACTCTGTGAGCAGAATTCGCGGATGACGTCAGCAACCGTGATGGAGGAGATGCAGTGAAGTCTTCCCGAGGCTCGCTCACCTTGACTCCTTCGACGGAAGCGTCGTTGGCGTTGAGGAAGAAAGGTTCCCAACCCTTGGGGAAAGGATCGACGAGTTCGAGAGCGTATTGATCTAGACAACGAGAGGGATCGAGTTCAGTCACCGCGGAGAGGAAAGAAGGGAAGAAGCAGGAAAAGATAGCTCACGGTTTTGCGAAGTGACGTAGACCCTTCCAGCCTTGATGTTACCCGAGTTTGCAAGAGCAAGTACCGGTTGATTGTGACCCCGGTTTCCGAACCTCATTCGGTACGCCTCGAGCCCAGCCGCGAGTCCAATCACTTGATGACCCATACAAATTCCAAAAACGGGTTTATCCCATTCGTTGATCGTCGCTCGAAGGTTCATTGCGGCCTCCATGCAGTGTTTAGGATCTCCAGGTCCGTTCGAGAGGAACAAGCCATCGAATTGATCTCGAACCTTGTTGAAATCGTAATTCCAAGGGAAAACGGTCACGGCCGCACCACGACGAGTGAGCGCACGAAGAATGTTGGCTTTCGCTCCGAAATCGAGGAGAGCAATCTTGACGTCCCCTTCAGGGTTGAGAGTGTAGATTTCTTTCGTCGAAACTTGATCGACGAGGTTCTCGACGGCTGGATCCCAGTATTCTCCCGCCGAAGGTACAACGTCGTGTCCTGCTCCGATTGCGAGCTTCGAGAGAGTCGAACCTCGGTTTCGGAGAAGAGTAGTGATCGCTCGAGTATCGACTCCGGTAATTCCAGGTACTCCATGTCGGTCACACCATTCGTGAAGCGATTCGACGGCTTGGTAATGAGAGTACTTTTCGGCCAAGTTCGTGACGATGATACCGGCACATTGAATTCCGTTCGATTCGAGCATGACGGGAGGACCATTCGGTGAAAGGTTTTCAGGAGCGAAGTTATCGGGAACTCCATAGTTTCCGACGAGAGGGGTCGTGAATACGAGGAATTGAGATCGATAAGAAGGATCCGTCATCGATTCCGTGTACGAAGTGATCGCGGTCGAGAAGACGGATTCACCGAATCGAGAGATTGGAGCTCCGAACGCTTTTCCCGTGAACGACTCGCCGGACTTCAAGTGGAGAGTAGCGGGGAGGTTCGGGTCGAATCGGTTCTCGGATTTGGGGGAGACGGTACCGTTTGCGAGGGTTCGGATGAGGGAAGGTCGAGCAACTCGTTTGAGCGCGGGAACGGAAGGGCGGAGGAGTGAGAGCATCGTTAGAGTGCGGTGAAGAATTTGGAAGTAGGGTGGGTGAAAGGGGGAGTAGTTTAGGATTGGGCGGTTTGTTTGGAAACGGCAGAGTACTCGAGGCTAAACAGGCAGGCAGGCAGCGAGGCGAGGGAAAAAGATTCGGGATCGATAAGTCTCGCGATTCACTCTGATCGGGGAGAGTGGGAACTCAAGAGGGCGAGGATAAGGTTTACTCACTAATCTAGACGGGTTTCGCCTGCAGAGACCACTTGCCTGGCAGAGGAGGAAATGAGTCAGTTCCGAGGTAAAAACTTTATCTCCCTCTCTCTCGACAGGGAGCTTCGGAAAAACGGATACTCACATGCACAAGTCGGTGAAAGTGTAGTGATAAAGAGTTGTGCGGCCTTTGAGGGCGCGAGAGAGTTTGATGAAAGTTGAGGTTTGATTCGATTGGTGATTGGGAGAAGAAGAGAAGAAATTTCGCTCAAGTAGGTTGACACGAATTTCGCTTGTTGACTCTACGCGCGCTAATTCTCTCAAAGTAATCCGTCGACCATGGATCTATTGTAGTTGTGCAGAGAGACGACAGGAGAAAACGAAATGCGATCTATTCAACAAAAAAGGACGAGATCCATGAGGGATTGAGATGTAGAGAGCCGAGAGAGTGACAACAGTAGTGCGAAAGTTTTTGAGGAAAACGACGGGAATGCGAAAAAGAAAATCTATAGATAAAATGAGCCGAGAGGAGAACGATCCGATGTATGATCCTCCATGGTAGCAAGCAAACCTATATACAATATGGAGCAGAAGGTGGGAAAGGGTCTGTCTTGAAAGCGAGGGAGTTTTACAATCGCTCATTGAACTGAGAACCGTTCGTTGTCGACGTCGCTCCGTTCTTTCCTCCTACCTGATCGTTCCCTAGCGTCATCGAACTCCTCTCGAACGGTCTATCACCATGAGCGATCGGAGGTGAATCCCTACTCGAGGAATCTCCATCGGTGTGGTCGACTCTATCTTCAGGTTTCTCCCTCATTTGCGCCGACATTTGAGGAGGACCTCCTACGGAGTGGTAGGAAGGGTTCGAGGGTCTCGAACCGACTCGAGCGGTGTGTCGTCGAAGTTTGATCCCTCGGACGAGGAAAATGATGAGTTGGACGAAATCGATCAGGAGGAGAATGAAGAAGAGGATGACGAGGACCGAGATAATCACGGCGAGTACAGCTCCGACCGCGACACTGTCAAGCGAGATCGGAGTCAGGGAGAGTCTTGATAAGAGGGGAAGGGAAGAGAGACTCACCGAACGATCTCGTTCAACCCGATACTTTCATTGAAGACGATAAGAGCCCCAGCGATGACGACCCGCCAAACGGCGAGGAAGATATGGGTCGCGTTCGAACTCTTGTCTTCGTAAGGTGTCCAGATGCAAAGGGCGAGGAAGAGGAGGGATTGAATAACGAGTAAAGCGACCGTTTGAGTCCACCCGGAGGCCTAGTTCAATCGAAATCGAGATGAGCCTTCTCACCTCCAATGACGATATTGAAGGAGAAAGAAAACTCACATGAGCGAAAGCAACGAACAGAGCCGTAACGAAAGGAACGACGACTAGTTCGATAATCCCAAACCACCAACCTCTTCCCTTCCATTGACTCTTTCTCCCCGCCGTCGTTTTCCGTGATCTACATTTGTACGCGTTCCAGAACGGGGCGTAACTCGCTCCACCGACGACGAGTAATTCTCCAACGGCTAGATCTTCGACTTCTCGTCGTTGAGCTTTCGGGAGCGCTTTGCCGGGGTTGGGAGTCGTGTAGGAGTGAGAAGGTTCGGATTTGAATGGAGATGAGTGCAGCTCGGCGTGAGGACCGGCTTCGAGGGGATCGGACGACGCGGGAGGAACGGGAGAATTGAAACGCCAGGCTCGTCGAGCGAGGATGATGAATCGAAGGGAGAGGATGATGAGGGCGAGACCGATGCAGAGGAAAGTGAACACTGAGAGAACGATTGGTGCGTAGGACTGGAGAGACGAGCAACAAACGAGGTTAGCAACGAGAATCGAAGTCCGCCTTTTCAGAAAGACGCTTACGTCTGCAGTTCCGATAGTCCACTGATAGAACGTGAATAGCGCGAGAGGATACCACGCAACGAGTAGTAACCTCAAACTACCCGCCCTGACGACGCTCACGAACGGTCCACTTCCTCTTCTCCCCATTCCTCTCCATCCAATTCCCTTCCAACCGGTTTTCTCTTCTTCCCTCTTAATCTCTCCTAGCTCGCGGCTTCTTCTCTTGGCCTTGTGTTTCGCGATCGAAGTGAGGATGACCCAGAAGATTCCACCGAGGAGAGCGAGAGCGAGTACGATCGCCATGAGGAAGAGGAAATTGATGAGCACCGTCATGAATGCGTTGTAGGGTGACATGTCGCTGTAAGCGCACTTCCATCAGCTCGATAACATCGAGCGCACTGGAAGAGAACTTACAGATTGACGAGAGCGTGAGGAATTCCATAATTGACGGCATTGATCGTATCTTGCTGCTGAACAGCTGGGATAGCGATCGCCGAAGTCGGGTCCGCCGCTTGTCTCCTCACTAGTCTCTTTGCCGCTTCACCAACGGCCTCCGAATATCCCTTCAATCCCCTTCCAATCCCTTCGAACAAAGCGTTCGTAACATCTTCCATCGAAGGAACCTGACCCGGTACGATGACGCTCCTTCTCTGATTCCCATTCTGACCTTGATTGAAGATCCCTCTCGTCGAGTCCGTTCCTCCAACAAGGTTCCTCGATCCCGCCAACCTCGTCAAATTCCCTCCGGTTCCATTCCTCAAACTATCGATCCCTTCCTGAATCGGTGTCTCCCGAATCAGTCCTAGAGCGAACGCGTAATTTGCCGTATAGGAATCGTAGATGATTGGATAATCGAGGGAAAGGATACCGGTCGTCGCGGCGAATTGAAGGAGATTCGTCAAGAGAAGGAGACGTTCTTTTCTTCGAGCGAGGGAAGCCCACACGGCAGGGGAGAGGGAACCGTGTGCGAGAGAAGTAAGGGCGGCGGTTGCGGGAGGGTAGACGAGAGTTCCGACGAGGAAGAAAAGGATCGAGAGGAGAACGGTTCCGAGTGCGAGACCTCCAAGGGCCCAACTGACGGACGACCACCGGACGGTTTTCCCGTTCGAGAGATCGACTCGTAGACAGGCGGCTTCTGAATTGTCTCCAACTCGCAGTAAACGAACTGATTCAGATTGAGAAGAAATGAGAATCAGTTTTCTGTCTTCGGTTTCGACACAGACAATAATTCAACGTACCAAATGCAGTAGCTTGTAGGTCAGGGATCAAGAATCCAATCCCGGGAATGTTTATACTATCGGTAACCGCAGCTGGAAGTGGAATAGTTGCGGATCCGACGAAATCGTACTGAGGGAGAGGACAGAGAACTCCGCTCAGGAGATCACAGAGGTTGAGGGTAGTGTTGACAGCGTTGATACCGTAGGCGATGAGTTCGAGGTTGAGAATCGCATCTAATGAGAGGTGAAATTGCGAGAGAGAGAGAGGGTTCGTGCGAAATGAGGTGAAAGGGGAATGCGACGAGAGTAGCGAAATGTCAGTCAAATCTGTACGAGAACGTTAGGATTACGTAGTGCCTTGTAACCGTTACAGATCTGATATCCTTTTCCTAGCCTCGCGATCGCAACCAACTAAGCGAAAAATCGTTCAACACCTCCACTCTCGCCCGTTCCCCCGCCCTGTAGTGCTACAACCTGTTGCCTGTAGACTCTGTAGACCTATGAGAGCTGTGAAGCGCCAAGCCTTCCTTTGTTCCCATGTCCTTCGAAACGAGCGTCATTGATTCACAGGCGAGGAAGAGAAGCCGCTACTCACTTAGATTCGGTTCGACTGATGCAGCTCTGTGATAGAGCGAACAAAGGAGAGAGTCAGTCAACGTACGCGGAGTCAACGTACGCGGGGACCGAGTTAACAGACAGAGGGAGTACTCACGAGATATCGAAAGAGATTGATTTCGCTGTATCGTCGTACTCTAGGAGGAACTTTTCCACCTCTATAGCCCTAGATTCTGAACAGTATGAAACGGCCGAAGCATCTAACGCCAAAGGAAAGATTTGATCATAAACTCGGTCAGGGTTCAGTCAATTTTCAGGGCAAGAGAGAGAGAGGTTCAACTCACAGAAGATCTTGTTGTCTGCGAGAGCTGTTGTCGCTATCAGAGAGGTCAAGAGTACCCCAAACACGCGTCGCATTCGAATGAGTCGAGAGTCGAAAGATCAGTGCGGAAGAGAGAAAGAAGAACTTTTGTTTGCATCATTTTCTCGATCGCTTCCCGCCGAACTTCTTTTGCACTTCGCTTCTCTGTTCCGGCATCCGGTACCGAATTACTAACAACAAATTGTTAAATGCAACCAGAAAACCAAAAATAAGCCAAACGAATTTCTCTACAATTTCCCTCTTCCTTTCGCACTGACTTGCGCAGTTGAAGTCCCCTCCCAATCTTTCCGTCTCTTCGTTTCCCGTTCCCTCTGTTCCCGTCTCACTTGTTCCCATCGAGGATCCTTCATCGCCCGTTCGATCAGTTCAGGATGAGACATTTCCCCAGTCGCTCCCAATTCGTATTCCGGTTCTCTTCCGCTGCGAACGACCTCACAGTCAGTACGCAAGCATTCCTCTGGAGGATGATTGAGAGACATACTATGCAATCATAGCGGTATGTATCAACATCTCCGCCGTAACTCCCGTAATCGGTTTCGGATCCGCTTCGAACGAATGAAACCGATGAGGTTTCCCATCGTACCAATTGTAATCTTCTGTTGTATGATACGGTCTACCTTCTTGAGTGCACGCTATTGGAGGCTCTCTGAAGACGGGAGGTCGAGGCGAGGAGAGGAGGAAACCTTCGAGTGGAAAGGAGAAAAGTTCTGAAACTTCCGCCGAGTTCAACTCGGGCTGCGAGAGGGAATGTCAGCTAGAGAAGGGAGAACGAGAGAGTGATAGCGTACCTTGAGGGAGTAATCGAGAATGAAGACGACGACGGGCGTGACGAGAGAGAGGTTTCGCATGAGAAAGGGAGGTAATGTCGTTAGGTATCGTATCCGGGTCGTATCGATCGGAACTCCAACTTCTTCCCAAGCTATAGCGAGAACGATGGTGTCAGCTGGTACATATCGAGAGAGGGAGACGTCGGACTAACCTTCACGACGAGCCGTCGCTTCAAGGTTGATATCTGGAGCGAGAAGATTCTTCAGTCTAGTTCGAGCGAGCTAGTTGGTCGAGACAGCTCACCTGTAGAGTCCATCTTTCCTCCCGGTAGCGCGACTGTTCAAATGCTAGTCAGTCAAGAGCTCCGTCCAGTACAGGAAAACGACGAACCTTGACCCGGCTGCAAACTCGAGAGAATCAGTGCCAATCTTGAACTCGAGACAGTGAAGGAGACTCACGAATGTTCTCAGCGATTCAGCTCTCGTCGTCAAGAGCACATTCAGGTTCGTGCCGGTTCTACAATCCACCTTGCGAAAGAACCGATTAGCTCGCGTCGGTTTCTCACTCGACAATTCTCGACTTGCCGGTTCCCAAACAGACAAATCAACACGGCAGCTCTTCCTTCCGGGTGTGGGTAGTTGTCCTTGTACGGAGACTTGTACCGGGCGAGGTTCGAGAGAGCCGAAAGGGCTTTAGTGGAGAGAGGGAGTATCGACGAGAGATCGTTGATTGACGCATCTTCTTCCGTCAAGTGAGATTCTCCAGTAGTAAACGAATCTATCGAATCTGTTGGCGAGTCGTTAGAGGTCGAAGGAGGCATGATATCGGGAAGAAAGGGAAGAGGACTTCCCGAATTCGCTTCTTCTTCTAAGGCGACACTCGAAACGGATACCGACCTCGACTAAGCACGACTACGATGACAAAGACTGCGCTGCTGACCGTTGGCTCTACTCAATTCCCCTCACTCGTCTCGGCCGTTCTTTCCCCTCTCTTCATCTCTCAACTCGCTTCTTCCCTCGACATCACAACTTTATACGCTCAAATAGGTCACTCGAGTCTACCAGATGGCTTCTCGATGGATAAGCGAACGGTAGAGGGAGTTTCAGTGGAAGTAGTGAGGTTTACGAACGATTTAGAGGAGAGAGTTGGACAAAGTGACCTCGTAATCAGCCATGCAGGTGAGTTCATGCTCTACTAGTCGTTCAAGCCAACCGTGACTGACAATCTTGCATTCGTGGGTTTGCAGGAGCCGGTTCAATCCTTTCTTTCCTTCGACCTCTCCCGAATTCTCAATCCACCTCGAAGAAGGGGAAACAAAGACAACTGATCTTGGTACCGAACGATACGTTGATGGACTCGCATCAGAGCGATCTCGCGGATGAGATGAAGAAGAAAGGGTGGGCGAAGATTTGTCGAGATCCGAGGTGAGTTTCCGATTTTCGTCTCGTATCTTCTAGATGCCGACTTTGAGGACTATGCGTACTGATGCGCGATATAAATTGAATCAGATACCTAAGGAGGTCGATCGAAGAACTCGCTCGACATAGGACACTCAAATCTACGACGAAAAGCGACAACGAATTTCCGGAACTCGACGAGAAGAAAGTGCAACGAATACTGGACGAGACGCTCGCATACGTATGATACACGACTCTTGGGAAGCTTGCAGCGAGTCGAAGAAGTACGCCAGGCACGCGATCGGAGGACAAGGTGAGTTTGCTGTTGATTGAGCTTTCAGAATTTCATTCGTTTCTGACGGCATGCTGCTCCGGTAACAGGGACGAAACGGTCACGCACACAGGTCACTACTCTCTAGACAGATCCGATGCAACAACGGCGCAGAAATCGCCTCTTGTAGTCGATTTGCAGCGATCACTTCAAGGACCACGAACCCCCTTCGAAGCCGGATCCCTTTCAATATGCAATGATCTCGTTGGGACCTCGATCTCCGGGTCCACGCTTCTTGGAGAGAGCGGCTCTTGCTTCAGCGGCTCCTGCTCAATCGAAGTGCTCGAACTCCTTATCTGGTTTCTCTTCTTTCTCCCTCTTCAATCACTGATCAGCATGAGTCCCCCCGATTTCACGCCTCTCAGGCTTGTTCATCATCTTCAAGGCGAATGGTGGTGCAATAACAAGGAAGGAGGGCCCATTTCACACTCGAGGAAACCAATTGTAAGTCTCGAGATTCGCCGGTTCTTCTCTTCTCCCCGACCCTGAAGACTTTCTCGCTGTGTACAGCCCGCGGTTAGAGACGCTTACATGGTAGATGAAAAGGATCTTCCTGAGAGTTTCACGGTACTCTGGTGCAACTGGTGTTCTGTTCATGGGAAAGCGTCAGTGCGTCACCAGTCACTCCTTTCCTCGCCCTTCTTCCGACGAGTCACTGACGACCTTGTTGGCTCTTTGCTAGGATGTAGAGGAGCACATGCGAAAGCTCCACGTAAACGAGAATGCAAAGCCTGCATGCGAAGGGTGCCATATCGCTTGGACTCCACTCATGGAACGGCACAAGAAAAAGTGTCCCGCGAGACACGGTGCGGCAGCTGAAGAACTCGCCGGTCGAACCTGGCGTCCAAGAGAACTCGCTTATTCATACGACGATTCTGTAATTTCCCCACGTCCTCGCCTTTTACCAGTAGTCTCGTGCTGACCGCGTATTGATATCGGCAATAGCGTATTTACCAGATCTTCTGCATCGAGGTTGCAGAGGCACGAAAGTCGATCACCTTAGCGCGTAACGAGGCCTACCTCAAGCAGAACCAGGATCACCTTAAATCCCTCCAGCAAAAGTTAGCCCCGGAACAAGATCCGCTCACTGCAAACAACCTCCAGGCAGAGATCAAACACACCCAAGAGAATATCGTTAAACTCGAACGGTTGATCGCGATCGGCACCTCCGCATCTCTCTCGAAAATCTCGACTCCCGTGTTGACCGCTCGTCAGCGCGTCGTTTACCATGATCTTCTTTGAGTCTCGTCTATGGGAGGCTGTCGATCGAGGTCGTCGCAGAATGGAACGGAGAAAGGTTGGGATTTGGTTCTTTCGTTACTCTTTCTTCTTTAGACTTGCCTCTCTTTCATATTTGTAATACTTGATGTCTATCAATCTTCATATTGACTACGATCGCAGAGAGGTTAGTGCCTCCGAATAGAGCATTTCGCAAGCAGAGGAAGGAAACTTCAGGGTTTCAGAATTGTTCAATGTCGACGTTCTAGTTCTCTCGACCAGCGGAGAAGTGGGCACTGCTCTCGATAACTCGAAGCATTCGAGACGATTATAAAGTCATTGCAAGCCCTATCGGTGGTTCACTCAGTTTGGCGAAGGCGCATCCGCATCTTGCACATCGCAAGCCCGTCTCGCGCATTCGTGACGCTCTAGGGAAGATATCTTCGCAGTCGATGCTATGAGACGACAAGGTGACACGTCAGGAACGGCGGAGCTCGTGTGTCAGGGCGGGAGAAGAGGAGAGGAAAAGTCGTGTCAATTCTGTGAGGGTCGTAGCTCGAGTAGGCCTGAAAGGAAGGGCAGCAGAAAACGTTTCAGTTCACGGTCAAGAGAAGGGTGGACGAAGGTAGCTCACGTTGTTGGCTAGTAAGCTTAAATTTCGCAAACTCTCGTAGAGCTCGAATGCGAGAGCGACCAAACGTCCAGACGTCTCGCTTTGAAGATGAAGACTTGTCTGGCTTGTTGAGAACAGACGAGAAGCGGTCAACGGCCGCCTCGACTACGACAAGATAGACAAGATTGTACGTACTCACCTCTGACCAGCAGTGCAAGCGACTAATCCGCCTCCTTGCGTTCAGATGACTTCGGCACTTCAGTTACAAAATCGATTGAATGGGCGTTTCGGACTGGCGCGCATCCTCTGTGGCCTCGATCAGATCACCTTCATCCTCACATCGGAAGCGCCTAATGAATGCGCCCATCCTCGTCGGAACTGGTTTCAGCGATTCTTCAACCGAAGCGAAGTGGAAGGAAGAACACGAGGAATCACTAAGAGTCGGCAACGAATGGATGAGATGGGATCAGACTAATTTGGTTGGCAGCAGTGTTGGAATCTTCGATGACGGATTGAGTCAGGCCCATAAAGCGATCGCGAGGAAATGGAGGGCCGCGACGAGGGCGGAAGGGAGAAAGAGGAAGTCACTCGAATTCTTACTGCCGGAGGTATCGTGGTTCGATGAAACACTCGAGGAAGCCCAAGCTGAGGATCCCAATGAAGAGGAGCTGCAGGAGTTGTTGGATCAACTGATTGAGGAGTCGAATAGTTCGTTGTGACAGAATCGCTCGAGGTCGTTTGGTCATTCATCCGTTTATTTGTGCATTTGCTTGTTCGCTCGTTTGCTCTATCCGATAATATCTACTTGTGCGTCGGATCTGCTAGCGGAGGGTGGAGAGAGTGCATCGTGGTCGAGGTAGAGGAGGTTGTGAGATGAGGGCGAAGTCTGGCTGCGCTCTGCGACTCAGGGCGACTCCTTCGGCGGCCGTAGAGCATTGAAGGGCGTCAGAGTCGATATAAACTGTTCAGGAACGTGACAAGTATGAGCTGAGCGAGTAGATCGAGCAGAGAGAGAGCGGTCGTCGGTCCGAGTTCGGTTAGAAGGTCGACGGGCCTTAGCTGGTTCGGATCTCGTCGGTGATCGATCTCGAGCACCTGAACGACAGAGGTAGCGGCTTCCTAGAACGTAGAGTGAGTGCAGTGAGGAGGAGGAGCAGATCAGAACTTTCATCTCTTTTCAGCTCTTTCTCCTCCTACACCTCTCGCGATACTACAACCTTCTCCAGGAGCATCTCCAGCAGCCCTATCTTGAACATTCGTCGCCGGGCGTTTGCGACTCGCTCTCCAAGGCTTCAAACTTCGATACTCGTCGCGATGCCGCCTCGTAAAGCTCCCAAATCGACTACAGTAGCTGCACCCTTACGACCACCGAACACTTCCCATCCCTGCTACTCCCATCTCGCGTCGAGTCTCGCCGATCTACCGATGAGACCTCATTCCGCGTCTTACCATGTCTTCTTTGACGCTCTTCCTGGCCCTTCCACCACTCGAGCGAGCTCACCACCACCGAAGAAGAAACAGAAGAAGAAGAGTGAAGAGAAACTCGCTGGATCGGTCGAGGGAGCTTGGAAAGCAGAGAGGATCCAGAAGAAATTGGTGAAATGGTTTGACGAACGAAGGGAGGATAGGAAGATGCCTTGGCGCAGTGATGTTGTTCCTTCTGAGATGAGTAGGAAAGAGAGAAGTCAGAGAGGATACGAGGTGAGTTGCGCTTCCGATTCATTCTTCCTTTCGCAAAAGAAGACTGACTCAAGAATTGGCGTTTTGCAGGTCTGGGTCAGTGAAATCATGCTTCAGCAAACCCAAGTTGCAACCGTGATCAGTTACTTTGAACGATGGGTCGAGAAATTCCCGACTGTCATCGCATTATCGAAAGCTTCAATCGATGAAGTGAACGCCGTTTGGACTGGATTGGGATACTACTCTCGTGCGAAACGGTTACTCGAAGGTGCACAAACTGTCGTTAAGAACTCCAAGGGACTCGTCCCGGAAACGGTTGAAGAACTGCTCACGATCGAGGGAATGTGAGTTTTCAAGCTCTTCTCTAGACATTCAATCTGACTGACTAAGGAAGTTACCCGCGCAGAGGACCTTACTCTGCAGGAGCGATCAGTTCTATTGCATTCGGCAACCGATCAGCTCTCGTCGACGGAAACGTTACTCGAGTCTTCTCCCGCCTCACCGCTCTCCACGCTCCTGCAACCGCGAAATCGACTACCTCCTTTATCTGGGCTCTCGCGGACCATCTTGTTCCGGACAACGTCGACTCGAGTGAGAGTGAAGGGCAGAAGATCATCAAGAACCGACCGGGGAGTTGGAATCAAGGATTGATGGAATTAGGTGCGACGGTCTGTACACCCAAGAACCCGAAATGTGGAGAGTGCCCGATTAGCGAGGAATGTCTAGGCTATCAAGAGGTGAGAGGAGTTCTCTTTGGTCCAGCGGTTTCGAGAGCTTGAAAGTTGACGCTCTTTCGGGAGAACTCGCAGGCTAGGTTCGTCGCTCACAAGTCCAAATCGAAACAACCTACATCACCAGCAGCTATCGAAGTAGATCTCGAAGATCTCTGCACTCTATGTTCGCCGCTCCCAGCTGGCGACGACGACCTGAAAGCTCACGGAGTCGAAATCTACCCAATGGCGAAAGAGCGCAAGAAACAGAGGGAAGAAGAGACTGCAGTGTGTCTCGTCGAATGGGAATCGTCGGAAGATACTGAAGGAGATGACGAGAAGGCTCGGAAGAAAGATAGAAAAGTGTTAGTCATGAAACGACCTGAGAAAGGTGAGTATTCCAGCTTGCCACCCTCTCTCTGTCCTCGCACAGCTCACAATCATACTCATATGTCTCGGCATTTGCTATGAACAGGTCTCTTAGCTGGTCTCCTCGAGTTCCCTTCAGTCGATCTCCCTCCTTCCTCCGAATCCACCCCTTCAACTCGCTCGAAACACCTCACAAGCCTACTCCAGACGCTCCTACCGCTTTCCTCCTCCTTCCTCCTCTCCGCCTCAACCTCTTCTCCGACCGACGCAGACGATGAGCTCAAAATCAAAAGCTTCAAATCCGTTGAACCGCCAGTCGTGCATGTCTACAGTCATATTATCCGAACTTATCACATCCTCCATCTCGTCCTCACTTCTCCTTCTCTCCCGAAACTCAGATCGTCTCCACTCGTCGTCGATAAATCAACTTCTTCATCGAAATCGACCAAGAAGAAGAAACCCAAGAAGCCTTCAAGCGAAGACGACGAAGAAGACGCAGAAGGGACAGAAGCGGGAAAGCTCGTTCAGAGCTTACCTGGAACGGGAAAATGGATTGATTCGACTGCAGTAGAGGGAGAAAGTTTAGGGGGTGCGATGTTCAAGGTCTGGGAATTGGCACGGAATGGAGGAGGAGCGACTGCGAGTAGGAAGAATGGGAAGGGAGCAACAGGAGGGAAAGGGAAAGGAGGTGGGAAGAAAGAGGCAAGCGTCGAGAAGGGACAAAAGAGTTTAATGGGATTCTTTGGAGGTGGAGGAGGAGGGACTGGGAAGAAAACGCAGAAGGAAGAGGAGGAGGATGACGAGATTGTGATCGTTGAGGATGGCAAGACGGCAGAGAGGGAGGAGAAGAAAGTGTATAAGAAACGAAGGATCGCGCCGACTTCGGATGAGGAGGATGAAGAGTAGATTCCGCGATAGCCTATTTGGAACACGCTCTCGTATGCTGTGGAATCGTGACTCGTCATCAGTCTGGGCCTAGAAGAGAAAGAGAATTCGTTACAACAACAAGAAAGACTGCCTCAGAAACAACCCTGTAATATACTGTCTTCACTCTACCATCTATCTATGCGAACTCGTCGATGCACTAAGAATAGGGTCTCCACCTCCTGGTACTACGCCAGCGGGTAGTTTCTGTTGATCTTGATCCCTCTCGAGGATCCGCTCCGGTGCGATCGTTTCCTCCTGCACAACGACGAGCTCGTATCAGCCACCAACAGGTATACCAGAGGAATACAAGGCTCGTGAACGTACCTGTGAGCCAACGGGTTGGTACATGACTTGACTGAACTTTGTCCACAAATTCGAAACGGAATCGAATTGTTGTCCGACTGAATTGACGCTCTCGATGTTTCGATTCAGCTGGTTCACTGAGGTAACGGCTTTTGCGAGACTCTATCATCGTCACGAGGGAAGAAGGGATGAGAGTCAGTCGGGAGAAGTTCGCGCGAGACTGAGCGGAGCTTACCTCTGCGATTTCTGCTACGAGACGATCTCGTTCCCGTTCAAAGTCCGATCGTTCGCTCATCGTTCGGGCTGATCGAGGGGACAGGGCGGAAACAGGAGGGAGGAAACAAGTTGTTTGATGAAGCGTTCTGCGTCGAGATTGAGAGCGAAGACGATGGCGATCGCTACTCAAGGATACTGCAGGCTCTGTGAGCTGCTGAAAGACGCGTTCAGAGGGTGCTTCAAGGGTCGAGATGGGGTTACAAGATCAAGAAGTTTGGCGATGCGATTCTTGCTCCTTTACCTCTCATTCGCCTCTTACGGACCTCACTAGCGACTATGGCGGTCCCTTCCTCCTCCTCTGCTCCACCTCATCCGATTCAGCTTTACCCTCAATCGTCCCAGTTTAGGTTCGTTTCCGCTTTCCCCTCTTTCCCTCCTCTCTCCCCGCTAACAGTTGATCGAGAATGCGCTACAGGAACTGGAGATACTCGAAACAAGGGCTCGAGAAAGTCAGGAACGAGTTGAACGTACAAGCGGTGCAGAGGATGAAATCGCTTTGGGAGGAAGAAAAGGTTCGCATAGCTCTCTCCCTCCTCTGTTGCCCAAGCTTTGCTCCTCCGCTAGCCCTGTCTGACGAATAATCCCGCTTTGACGTGTGTGATAGGCCCAACAAGCTTCCACGACAGTCTCGGCTCCCTCCGAACCCTCGACATCTTCGAATCCTCCTTCCGCCGCTCCAACTCCACCTCCCACCTCCTCCGCCGAAATCGAGTACCTCACAGTGCAAGACGAACAACTCCTCGTGACGTACTACCTGACGCAGATCCAGGCGATGTGCGGAGCGTTTCAATTCCCAGAAATGGTACAAGCGACGGCGATGAGTTATCTCAAACGATTCTACCTCGGAAACACTGTGATGGATTACCACCCAAAGAATATCATGTACGTCGAGTTACTCTTCTCTGCGTCTCGGACTGAGCCTGAGTAAGCTGAGATGAGGGGGACGTTAGGTTGACATGCGTTTTCCTCGCGACGAAAACTGAAAATTTCCCAATCTCGATCGATTCCTTCTCGGCCCGGGTCAAGACACCTCCAGTAGATATCTTGTCCCTCGAATTCCTCGTTTCTCAGTCCCTCAAATTCGAATACAAAGTCCATCACGCTCATTTGGCGTTGAATGGGATTCTACTCGATTTACAAGTGAATTCCCTCTCGCACACAACTCCGCTCGATCCTCCTCCTCTACAAATAACTGACATACTCGTGATTCCAGACATGCCCCGGTGTCGATCCCTCTTCAGTCGCTTCGAGCGTCTCTAAATCTCAATCCAACCTCCGTTCCTCCCGTCACACCTCCGCCGAACTAATCCATTCTCCCTCTCAAATCGCCCTCTCGTGTCTCCAACTCGTCTCCCCTTCTCTCGTCGACTCTTACCTTTCCTCGAAAGAATCGAAAGCCTCCCAACAAAAACTCGAACGAAACGAGATGATGAAACTGTTGGAAGAGATTGGAGAGATGATTGTATGGCAACAAAAGAACCCCGTGGAGAAGGAGAAAGTGAAGGATATTGATAAGAGGTTGAAATGGGCTAGGAATCCGGAAAAAGATCCCTCGAGCGCTTTGTAAGTCTCTCTCTTCCCTCTCTCTTTGGGGTCGTCCTTCTGCGTCGACGTGAGGGACTGTCCCGCTGACGATTGGTTGAACTGGTCTCGTAGGTATAAGAAGAGAAAGAGGGAAGAAGAAGAGGAGAAGGAGAGGAAAGAGAGGGAGAAAGCCGCGAAACGACCGAAACCTGAAGATGATGGGAGCGTTTTCGATTGACGGGCGTCAAAGGCTTCTCAGGACTTGTGGAGTATAGATAGTTGGTATGTTGTAACCATAGCGACGATCGGATCAACAGCGTACGAGGAAAAAGCATTGTTGGTGCGAAATGAAAATAATTATCGAAATTTGATGGGGAATTCCTGTTCAATTGGGGAAAGCTCACTGTAATCCGTAGACTCTGTCAACAATCTCCACGAGCGTCCGGGAAGAAGTGCTTCGAATATCGAAAAATACTCGAAGATGGTCTCACTACTCTCTGCTTCTCTCCGTCCATCCCGCTCGTCTCGACTCTATCCCGGCAATCTTCCTCGAGGTCTCATCAAGCTACGCGGTCAGTCATCTCATATAGGTGAGTCCCTGCGCCTTTCCCGACTGTCCCGAGGCGATCTCAAATACTGACATCTCTCTCGCATCTCCCAGCTCTCGACGCCGGAACACGGTCGACTCACAGGAACTAACAGGTCTCAAAGGGACAGGTATGGCGCGTCGACGTTCCAGGTGAGTTGGTTTCCCCATCTTCTCTCCCTCGTCGATTCTATCGCATGGTTGTTTTTCGCTGACTACGCGACTCGTACGCCTAATGTAGTCGACTCAGCTTAAGTGAAATCAAGGCGGAAGGGGAAGATGTCGCAAATTCGTTAAATGTCGAACCTTCAGAAACTCAACCTTCAAAATCAAAATCAAAAGCCTCGAAATTCAACAAACTCTACGGAGAGAGTAGCGAGGAAGAACCCGAAACTCAAGACAACGAAGAAGACGAGGAGGAGGAGGAGGAGTTGGAGGTAGCGCAAGCAGATTCTCAAGGTTTTTGGGAAGCGCTCGAGATTTTGGATGAGACGAGAGATCAATACCATATTCGATGGGCGGGAACGGATGAGAATGGGAAACCTTGGCCACCTTCATGGGTGAGACACTCTCTTCTGTCTGCTCTCTTTCTGATGCAGTGCTGATCAAAAAGGATGTGGTCACAGGAACCGAAATCGAACGCGAATGATAAATTGATCGAAGCGTGGAAGACGGAAGGGAAACAGAAATGCAAGGAAAGGAAACAGGCGGAGAAAGCGAAGAAGGACAAGGCGAAGAAGGAAGCGAAGGAGAAGAAACGGGCGAAACAGAATAGGGCGAAAGGGAAAAAGATCATGAAAATGAAGGAAGACTCTCCGGATCCTCAAGTTAGTACCATCTTTTTCCCTCTGAGTCTGAGTCGAGCGTCGACTGATCAGTAGATACGTGATAGCCTCTCTTTGACGATGTCGTTGTTCCTCCTCAAGCTCGAGAAGAAACCGCTTCGAAGAGTCCCGCTCCTCAAATCTCGAAAATCAACCGGAAACGAGTCGTTCCCGATTCAGGATCGTCTACTCCAGCTGTACCAGAGACAGAAGCTCATCGATCAAAGAAACAGAAGGCCGACCATCGACCTCCTCAAGCAAAGACGAAACCGAAACAAGTCACGTTCGAACTTGACGATGAAAGCACCCTTTCGAGCCTCCAAGCTTCACAAGAACAAGCTCCTGTTGTCGTCAAAGAGGCACAGCTTGTCGAAGCCGTCGAAGTCCAAGAAGCAGAAGTCGCACCTCTCGCATCTTCAGGCGAATCTTCCACTTCGATCATCCCCGACTCTCAACCAGCTCCCACAAAATCCTTGATCGAATCATCACCTGAACCCGAAACCCAACCCGCATCTCAACGCGACAGCTCTCCTGCAGCAGCCGAAATTCAACCTCCTCCTCTGACCGTCGTCGTTCCCTCCCGATCCAACTCGCAATCTCAATCCAACTCCCAATCGCAATCTCAATCTTTCCCTTCGTTCAATTCACCCGGAACGAATCATTCCGATCTCGATCTCGAAAGTGATCTCTCTCGCGGAGACGACGACGTTCCAATCTTCAACGACTATTCACAACGAGACGATTCAATCGGCGAGGACGAGGAAGAAGAGGAAAACGACGACCTTGGGCTCAACCTCGATCAGGATGAGGAGGAGGAGGAGGAGGAAGAAGAAGCCGAAGCGCAAAGAGAACTCTCGACTTCCCGCCGCCCCCTCCGACGTGTCCCGATTCCTCAACCGGCTGCGTTCTTCCCCGCCGCTTCGACTCAACAACAACCGGAATCGTCCCAAATCGATGAGATTGAGAATCCAGATTCGTCCCCTTATCGCACTACCGCATCTCAAGAACAACGTCGAACTGCTTTCGATCACTCACCTGCTCCTCCACAAAGGTTCGTTAAATCTCGATTGGAACTCGTCCATGGACCGACAGAGGAGGAGGACGACGACGACGACGGGCGAATTGAGGACGATCGGCCAGCGTTTTTAACTTCGTTCGAAGCGGAACTTATCGCCTCCGCTGCATTGTCCTACGTCTCCCCTTCAGCTACCGCTACCAATTCGAATCGATCATTAACGAGAAACGGATCGGGATCTCAACTCTTGAAACGTCCAGCTTCTAGACCTATCGTTACTCCGATTCCTATCGCCGTCGAAGTCGGTTCAGGAGGAGGAGGTGTCGCAGCCGTCGCTGCAGTTTCGCAACCCGTTCAGGCTGTCACCGAGGAAGGAGACTTGGAAGATGACGAGGAAGAAGACGATGACGATTTCAGTCCGGGTGAGTTCAACGAGGATTATTTCGCGAGTGATCTTCTTGCGACTCAAGCACCGGCAGCGACGGTCGACTTTGAAGAAGTGATTGATTATGAAGGAGGTCTTGCGGGAAGTCGGATCGATGCGGTCAAGGAGACTGGAGCTGCAGCTGAATCGCAAGGTGAAGCGAATGATGCTGGAGAAGGAGGAGGAGGAGGATCGAACGGAGGAGGAGGAGGCGGTTATTCGTACTCTGGTTATCCCTCGTCGTCGTCGTATCAACCGAATCAACAAAGAGGACAACCTCAACAGAACTCGAATCCCGAATACCAAAATCCGTCTGTCGGAGCTTCTGGATCTGGCTACGGAGGCGCAGCAGGAGGATCTGGTGGACAAGGAGGAGGTTACCCTTACTCGTCCCACTTCCAAGGATCAAATTCTTCTCATCAGCATGCTCAGTCGATCAAACGAGAATACGAGGACGAACGGGAAGAAGGAGCGAAACGAGCTCGAATGGAACAACAGTACTATCAACAACAAGCGTACGCTCAACAGCAACAGCAATACTCTCAATCCCAATCGCCGGCGTATGGGTACTCGAATCAAAATTACGGCTATTCCCCTTCTGCTCAACGATCGGGTTCTCAACCTCAATACTCTCCTCCTCCCGCTCAACAGAACGCCTCGTCGTATCAGAACAATTATCAACGACAACCTTACCAGCAACTCCCGCCGATGCAAACCTCTCCGCCTCCACCTCCCGTTCAATCGAATTACGTTCGTTCGTCTTCTGCTCAACTTCCTCCGATCCAACAAGCGCTCTCGCGTTCGAACAAAGGCTACTCTCATCCTCATCAATCTAGCCCAGCTCCGATCGTATCGGTCGCGGCAGCTTCCCCTCCTCCACCTCGACCCCGCTCTCCCCCAATTCAACAACAACCTCACTCTTCTACTCATCTCACATCCCCTTCGATCGCTCGAGTACAAAACGTCGGTAGTTTCGTCAACTCGAACGCGAACCAAACGAGTCCTTCGACGAAACGATCCCCTTCTCCTCTCCCTGCGCAACCTTTACCTCCAGCTGGAGCGGCGAGAACGAGTTCTCCGATCCCGGCACCTAGTCTCGAAGGAGTTAACGATCTGATCGAGTTGGTACGCGCTTCGAGTCAGATCGAAGGGAGCGATGGAACGAAAGAAGAGATTGTGAGGTTTTTGAGAAACCCTCGTGGGTATGGAGGTAAGTCTCTCTCTCTCTTTCTTCGCATAGTAGAAAACAGCTCTGATACTCGACTGGTTACTGATGAAAGAGGGACCGCTTTCTCGAGCTGATTTTTGGGCATTCGAACTTCGTCGACAATTGTTGGATGCGGGTGAAAGAGTCGATTTCATCATTCTTTATACTCGGGATGGGACTTTCAAATTGAAACGATCACCGACGACGACGATTCCGGTCGAGTTTGCTCGTGAGTCTCTCGAGCTCTGACCTCACGAATCGATTTCGGAGCTGACGGTTTCTTGAGGGGAAATAGGTTCATTGAATCACGCACCTGATCGAGTGAGAGGTCAAACTCCTGCAGTCGATGCGGTTCTCACTCTTCAAGCTTCTACTTCGGCTCCTTCCCCTCTCTCCGTTTCTTCAATGGTCAGTCTCAAGAATTCAACATTTCCTATGTTCATTCTTGAGTTCTGACTGTTTGTTCTACACAGACTCGAGAACAACTCGAACAAGAAGTGACAGTCCTCCGTTCTCAAGTCTCTGTCTCCTCCATCGAACTCTCCACTCTCCGACCTCTCCTCGAAGAAACCACGAAACTTCGCTCAGAAATCACCTCTCTAACTCTCCTAACGAAACAACTGAAGAATTCTCGAGATTCAGCCCAACAAGACATGGCCTACATTCAAGAACAATACAGTATCGCCTCTACTGCCGCATCTGCTCGAGCCCAAGAAGCCGCCGTAGCAGAAGCAGAAGCGGAGAGGTTGAAGGGTTTACTTGGGGAGGGGTTGAGGCAGAAGGAGAAGTTTTATGAGGCGGGAGTGAGGAGATGGAAATTGGAGGTAGAGAGGATGAAGAAGGAGGTCGAGTTGGTTAGGGTTGAGAGGAGGAAAATGAATGAGAGAGGCGTTAGGGAGAAGGCCGGGAAATGGGATGAAGTAGTTGCGAGGAGACAGGTCAAACAGGAGAGGAAAGCTAGGATCGAAGCGGGTCAACAGGAGGAAGTTGAGGACGAAGAGGAGGAGGATCTCGATTCGGAAGAAGAAACAGTTTCGAACCTTTTACTCGGAGATCGTCCGAAATCGAAAACTCCTCCACCGACTTTACCTCCCGATTCCATTATCAAACTCGTTCCCGAATCGACTACCGACACTCAGTCAATCGATCCTCCTTCGTCCTCCTCATCAGCAATCCCGTCGCAATCGATCGACCTCGAAGTTGGGTACCGATGTGAATGGAGAGGAGCAACTCAACTCGATTCCCAAGCTCAACCGACGTCGACAGCGTGCGGTCAACTATTACCGACGAAAGAAGCTCTCATGGATCACGCAATCACTCACCTCGAATAGTCAGTCTTTCGACTCCCCCGTTCGCATATCTGGTTTTTTCTGTGCTTTTTCTCTGTTTGTTCTATTTCCTCTCGATCTCTCTTGTTGTAAGAATCTTACTGTAAACCCGGGAATTGCGCTTTGTACAAGAAGGTATCGATTAGCAGAGAGAGAGTGAACGAGCGAAAGAGAGACGACGACGACGAAAGAAAACCGAAACTAAGGGAAAGTGAAAAAAGAGAAAACTGAAAGAAGTACGTGCGAAAGGAATAGAGCAAAGGAGAGAACGTAAAGCAGACTTGAGAGAACGGATTGGGGAATAGGATACATGAGGAGGCGAGCGTCGGAGAGGTGGATAAGAAAGAGCGAGGAGGAGTGGAAGAATAACTTTTTGGAGAGGAAGGAAGAGAGTGCAAATCAAATCGTGAAGAGAGAGAGGGAAGAGCGGAGAGAGAGGAGTTTAGGAGATTGATCGAGTAGGAGTTGGACTTGCGGGAGGGGAACGAGGTCCAGCAGAACCGGCAGAGATCGAGTTACGAGGAGAAGAAGGAGAACGCGGGGATTCGTTTCCTGCGACTTTTTCAGCCAATTCCTCTGCACGAACACACACACGCGCAACTCAACATCAGTAACATGACTTGAAAGGGTAAGAGGGAGAGAGAGAGACTTACCCATTGATTCATCGTTCTTTGACATGGCTTCCCTGATCATCGAAATCGTATTCTCCAAACTTCTCCTCCTCGTCGAAGGACTCGTCCTCGTCGTACCCAACGAACTCTGTCTCCTATGATGTCTCCTAAACTGTGCCTGACCTGCATTCTCAACGATCGGGGACCCAAGAGGAGAAACGTCTTTCTCTGAAGTTGGAGTTCCCGGAACTCCATCCTTTCCAGCGAGTTCAGGAGAAGTGACAGTTTCGGGAGAAGTAGGAGCTGTAGAACCTCCAGTGAGAGGGGAGACATCTCCTCCTCCAAAGACATCACTACCTTCTCCGTCGAGACCCGATCCAGATCCGGATCCTCCTCCTTCTTCGAGAGCGGCCTGATGAGCTTGAGCAGCGGCGACGAAATCTTCCGGATCGATCAAATCGGGAGGTAAATGTTCATTGTCGATATCCGATTTGCGAGCGTCTCCAAAGTTCGTGATCGATTCTTTGATCTCGTCTGCACCGTTCGCCAATGCTCCGGAAGGAACGGTAGAAGTTCCAGCGACGTTCTTGAGTTCGGAAACTGCTTCCGATTCCTCTCTACACCACAGGCGACACTCGTGATCAGTACAATGACCAAGGGGGAGAGGAGGGGAGAGGAGAGACGAACCGAAGAACCGAGAAAAGTTTCGACATTTTCCCAACCGCCAAAATTTTATTCTTGATCGCCGCTCTTCGTTCCGCGATTTCTTCCTCTAACCATCGCACATTCATCAATACTCTCGAGCTTTCATGAGTGTAGAGAGTGAGTGAGAGGGAGTACGAACCAGTAAGTTCAGGTTCAGCTTCTTCTCCTTCTGCCAAGATCGCTTCTTCTTCAGTTTCTTCATCCTCTTCATCTAATTCTTCTTTACTACAAATTCCCAACATGGCAATCAACATATCCGTAACTATTCACCCTCACTCATCCTCATCAGCATCTCACTTCCTCGTTCTCAGTAGAGAGAGAGAAGGGAGTGGAACTTACTTTTCTCTCCAACGAACGGTAAAGACCAAGTGAAAACGTCCATGAAATTCGGTAACCAATACGGATGAGGGGAACAATTGAATTGACGAATATTCATGACATTGTTCTCGTATTTCAAGACGGCGGCTTTGTTGTTGTAAACGTCGAGGTAGTTGGGAGCAGAGAAAATCGTCATGACCGAAGGGAATCCTGTGGTTTTGGTTTTACGGTACATTCGATAACTGATCACCACACGAGACGTGAGTGGAGGGATGGGAGGAGAGAGGAAGAGAGGAGAAGAGGACGAACCCAGCGTCTTGAGCTTCATGAGCTCGAATGATACTCAATAATCCATTCCTTTCCAAGAATTGACACGCCGCAGTGTATCTGTAGACAGGACTCGACCAACTATCAGCATCGTTTCCTTCTGAGAGGGAGAATGCCGATCAGAGAGAGTGCGGACTTACGTGAAGAAGTAAGAACAACCTCGAACGTGGTTGTGAACGAACCCGTCGTTATTCTTCTCGTTTCCAAACTCCTCCAATGGATCAGCCCAGAGTAAATCACACATCAACCCATGAGTTGGGGGTTCTCGGAATCGATTAATCTGTTCCAATCCTTCCCGCTTCATCAGTTTCCTCTCGAGGGAGCAAGGATGGAAGAGGAGGAGAGAAGACGAACGGTTCGTAAATCGTCTAGAGTGTTGAGTTCGGGAGACAAACCACCATGAATACACAAGAATTGTTTATTCATGACTGCCGCCAAAGGGAGAGTACAGAAAGATTCCATGCATGCGTTGTAAACTTCTTCAGAGTATTTGTGTTTACCTACACACACACATTCACACTCCTCGTCAGTCGAAGGAAGGGAGAGACGGGAGGAGAGAGGGAGAAGCGAGGGACGTACATTCGAGTTTGAAAGTAAAGTAATCGGTCAAGTGTCGACATTCGTGGTTACCTCGTAACAAGAACAAAGTGTTGGGGTACCAAATCTTGAGAGCCCATAGATACAATACACACTGTCAATCGAAATCAACGCTTTACATCAGTTTTCGTTCCCTTTCCCTCGCGAGAATGGCGATGTAGAGTAAGGTTTGATGAAGACGGACCTCGATAGAGAAATAACCTCGATCAACGTAATCTCCCAAGAATAGGTATCGTGTATCAGCCGGGTTACCTCCTACTTCGAACAACTTCATCAAATCGAACTGAAGAGGAGGAGCGAAGTCGACCAAGTGGGGAGACGAGAGAGTCAGCTTCCGTTCAATTCGCTAACTTGACGGAGAGAGGGGTGACTCACGTATTGACCGTGAATATCACCGCAGACTATTCATCGTCGAGGAAGAGAGTGAGCTAGAGTTGCCGAGGAAGAAAGGGAGAGAAGGGAGAGAGAGAGAATTTACCGGTGATAGGAGCATCAACTTCGAGTAAGTTTGGTTCATTCCTCAAGATCTTTGTCGCTTCAGCTAGAATGAACAGAGCCTAATCGCACACACACACGAGAGAACACCGATCAGAACTCGAAAGAAAGCAAGAGATTCGAAGGATAAGTGACGAGTTTACTTGATCATCCGTCAACCTCCCTTCCCTATAGAAATGATTCTTCAAAAACGCGATATCCGGTTTCGTCTTCGTTTCATCCGTATAAAATTGTTGATCGGTAGGTTTCGAGAACGCTGGGGCTTGTACCTCCTTGACGACGCGTTCTTGAGTATTGAAAATCTGTCCCTCGTCGTTCGTGTGAACCGAGAAATCGATAGAAGGTAATCGCAAGTTACGGTTCCGAATCGCCGAAACCGCGGCTTGGGTTTGCTGTCGTTTTTGATCAGTCATCTCAAGCCGAATTGATGGAGGAGGAGGATTCGTGTCGAGTGATTTCTAAACTGGTGGCGAGCGCGTGTAGAGGGAACGCGAGGGGCGAGGGGAGGAGGATCTGACCGGCAGATAAGGATACTAAAGCTTCGAAACTTGAGTAGCGAGTCGTGTGAAGTGAGAGGAGTTGAACTAGAGAGAGGGGAATCTCACGCCCCTCTCCTCTTCCTCAGCGAGAAATTCAAGGGACAGTCTGATAATACGAATGATAGCGTAATAGAGAGTTTTGGCTACTTAAAGAGCACCTCAGAAAGAAGAGAGGACTTGACGAACTTCTCTCATCGAACCTGCCGCGCTCCCTTCTCTCTCTTCACCTACGCCCGCGCAGCCCTTCCGAGTATCGTCTCCAACCAGCAACTAGCTCGTGGCGAACCCCTGCCAGCTCGAATCCTCCCTTTCTTCACTTCCTTTCCCCACTCTCAGTCAACGCGTCCTCAACTTGTCCGTACTCGACGCCAAATCCACTCAAATAACTGTCTATTGTAGGTGTAGACTCAGTAGGTCGTGTACAGCCCCTCTCTAATTGGTACGTTCCCCTTTCCCCTTCCCTCCCTTCGTCCTTAACGAGCTGACTCTTTCTACTCTCTGTCTCCTCGTTCCGCTCGCAGCCCCGTTCTTGAGCAATGTCGGAAGATCCACCCGCCTCTCGCCGAAGCGACTCCCCGTATGCCACAACCTCCGGAGCCGACTACCTCTCCTCCCTCTCTCGTTTCATCCAAACTCACGAGTCCTCCCTCGCTGCTTACTACGGACTCCCTTCTGCTTCTGCTTCTCGACGAACCAACGCTTCGAATGCTCCAGTAGGAGGAGGAGGAGGAGGACCTAGTTGGGGTACAATCCTCTCGCTGGGGATTCTACCTTCGAGTTCAGAAACGAATCCTTCTCCCGCTTCTTCGTTAACGACTCCGAGAAGAGAACCGGTGGTGTTGAAGTTTGATCCACATCATCTTTACTACATCCTCTTGAAGTTTGATGAATTGGGATTACCCATCTCCGGACAAGAAGAGGAGGAGGATTCATTGAACATCAAACTTGAACGAGGTAAAACTCATTCGAAACCGATGATTCTCGAACCACCACGATCTCAAGCAACTACTAGTACGGGTACGGGAATGATGTTAGAAATCATTAATGAAGGGAGTGGTTCGAAGAGTCCGAGTTTGTTTAGTGGATTCTTCGGTGGAGGAGGAGGGACGAGTCAGAAGAAGAAGATGGATGTTGATGAGAGGAGTGTTACGAGTGGGAAAAGCAGTAGTTTCTCGTTCGGTTCGGGATGGTGGGGACTAGGTTCGACACCAGGATCAAGAACATCAACGACGACGACGAAAGGGAGTCAAGAGGATGAAGCGAGTTTAGTTCGATACGTTTATTCTTCTTGTACGAAATTACCCGCGCTCAAATTATCCCCTTTCATCCTCACCCACTCTTCTTTATCCACTTCATCACGACGCTCGTCTTCTTCTCAATTACCTCCCGAAGCAGTCGAAGGGTTCCTCGATTGTCCACCTCCCTCAACCTGCGTCCCTCTCTCGTTGTTTCATTCCCTCACATCACTCTACCTCGAAGACCTCGATCCTCGTTCGTTCATCGGGTGGGAGAAATTGGCGATCCAGTTGAGGAAATTGGAGGTCGTGAGAGGGGGGATCGAGGACGTTGGGGAATTGGTTTGTGATTGTGTCGTTGAGGATGAGGAACGAGTCAAAAGGAGGAGGGAAGGAAATGGAGCGGCAGAGGAAACCGTTGGAGAATCTCGAAGGAAACGATCCGAAGCGAGTTCAACTAACGACGACTCTTCACCGACAACGAAGAAGAAATCTCTCGATTGTTACCCTCAACCCTCTAAACTCGCCTGGTCTTTCCTCCGTCACCTCTCACTACACGACAACTCCCTAACCTTCATCCCCTCCCAACCACTCTCTCATCTCTCGCTTCTAACTTCCCTCGACCTCTCCTCGAACCTACTAATTTCCGTCCCTCCCTCTTTATCCTCTCTCCCTTGTCTACGATCCCTCAATCTCCGAGATAACATGATCGATAACTTACATTCTCTCCCCTCGATTCTCGGCGCTATCGAAGTTCTCAACCTCTCGCAAAACCGTCTCGAGAATCTTTCGGGACTTGATCGACTCCTCGCGCTAGAGAGACTCGATTTGAGGGGAAACAGAGTTTGGGAAGCATTGGAAGTGAGTAGGTTGAGTAGGTTACCGAGATTGAAGGAACTTTGGGTCAAAGAGAATCCGTTCTCGAGGGATGTTGTTGAGGGAGGAGAAGAGAATTGGAGGGTGAAATGTTTCGCTTATTTCAAGGAGGAACGACTTCATGACGAGAACGAGAAGGAGGAAGGGAGTGTGAGAATCGATGGGAAATTCATTGAAGGGAGAACGGAGAAGAAATTGGTCGAGATGGAGGTTTTGAAGAGAACTGGTGGAGGAGGGGGAGCGAGGAATGGGATGATGAGGAGGAGAGCTAGTGAGGGATTATTCGGAGTCAATGGTAATGGTTCGAGATCGAGGGAAAGGGAATCTACCTCGACGACGACGACGACGAATGGGAATGGGCCGAAGAAAGTCGTGGTCGAACCGAGGAGGAGGAACGTTACTGCTCCATTATCGGCTCGTCAACGAGAACCTTCCACGACAAACGACGTTGACTCTCCGTGTCCTTCCCTATCGTCCTCACCCGTCGTAGGAGGAGGAATCCCGCCTCCATTATCGTCGCCGACGAAAGCTCAAGCAGGAAAAAGGAGGAAACCTCGTCGAATCGTAGATCTCGATGGAGCTCCTCTCATGTCTCCCGCAAACTCTCTACCTCTCAGTCCAGGTTGTCATCAGACTCTACAATCCGATTCAGACGATCTCACGTCAACAACGACGAACGGAACTTCATCATCTGGACCTGAAACCGCTCGAGTCGAAGTACCCTCTCTCGAAACTCCCTCGACTCCGTCGACTCCAACGAAACAACGACAAAAATTCGCTTCCTCTCCATCTCGAATCGGTATCTCTCCAAACGCTTTCCCTTCCTCCTCGCCAATGAACTCTCCCTCAAACTCTCGAATCTCTTCCTCATCTCGTAAAGAACGAGTCTCTTTATCGACATACGAAGCCCCCGAAATGAATAGCAATCAACCCTCCGCTGCGAGTGGAACGAGTGCAGCTGGTGGTGGTGGTGGAGAGGCGTTGAGAAAGAAAATTGAGAAATTGAGGGAAGAAGTTGGGGAGAATTGGTTGAGTGTTTTAGGGGAACGGGAGGCGAGAGCTACACAGGAACAAGAGAGGGTATCACTCGAAAGGAAGAAGAAACGAGAAGAGGAGAAACAGCAAGAAGAAGTGGGAGGATCGAACGAAGAGCAGAAGCAAGGATCGGAGCAAGCGGGAGAGGCAGCGGGACATGATGGGAGGGAGGAGCCGTCTATTGAAGGATTGGCTGTGAGTGCTGGAGTTGAAGTCGTTCAGAAGAAGAAAGGGAAGAAGAAGAAGGGGAAGGGAAAGTAAAGCTCGGGTCTCGAAGAGGAGAGGTTTTGTGCGATGATCGCAATTCAGTCGGTGTTCTTCGTTTCGTTCTGTTGTTGTACGTCATTCCTTCTTACCTTTCCCCTTCCGTCTACGGAGTGCCGTCGTCAATGAGCGAGAGTCGTAGCTGAGCTCGATTTGTTGCTGAATGCAGGTTGTCAAATTTGATCTTGAAACTGGCTCGTCTTTCCCTCCCATACATCAATACATCTCGTCTGATCTGGCTGGTCACTCCGAATGCAGTATCGAGTCGACTGCATAGAGCGAAGAAAAGACTCTCTCTCGCCGGAAACGATCGAAAAACCTTGAGCTCATCCAGTCGAAATTCGAATCTCCACGCAAGAAAAAGGCCTCTTTTCTGTTCACAACGCGGGAATCGAGACGGGGGAGGTCGTCGTCGTCGGTTCGCCAGTCGAATCTCGAATCGCTTTCTCGAATGGCGAGTCAAAGTAGATTCTACAAAAACCCCTTCAACTCGTCCTCTTCCCTTCCTTCTCTCTCTCTCTTCATCCACTACTTTTCTTCATCCACCACTCTCTTCTACTTCCAAGCCTCTCTCAAACTTCGTCGCCGGTCGACTAGTTACTTTTTCAGCTTTCTCTCAAACAACAACAACAAGTCAAACTCACTCACCACTCTCTCTCTCTCATCTACCTCTCTCCCTTTCAACTCGAATCAATCAATCTAATTCATACAAAATGGTCAAAGTCACTTCTTCCCTCCTCGTCGGCGCTGCTCTCTTCGCCTCTTCTTCTACCACCCTCGCCGCCCCTACTCGATTCAAGCGTTCGACTGCCGACGTTCAAGCTTCGACTGATCTCCTCGATGGAGGAAACGCCGACGAATCTGAACTCGTCGATGAAGTCGCGACGGCTTTGGGTCTCGATGGACAGACTGGTGCTGTCGATCAATTGATCGCTGATAACCTCGCCAAGCGCGGTACGTTCTCTCCTCTCTCCTTACTCATTTGAGAACGACACTGACTCTTTGTCATTCGACAATTAGACGCTCGTCGCACTGGTTCCGACGCTATTCGTCGAGGACTCCCCCTCGCTCCCGAGTCCGCTTCGGATCTCGCTAAACGTGAATCAGTCGTCGCCAAACTCGGTTTGACTGGTGCTTTGGCTCCTCTTGGTGAGCATTCTTTCTCGCTGACCAACTTCCAGAATTGAGCTGACTCGACTCTCGATCGCTCTTCAGGTGTCGGACCTCTCATTCCCACCGTTCAAGGTCTCGTCGATGGTCTCCCCGTCGTTGGAGGACCTGTCGGAGGATTAGTCAAGACTGTCGATACGACCGTTGGATTGACCGATCTCCTCAACAAACCTAAATCGAAACGTCAACTCCTCGACGGTCTCCTCGGATCTACCTCTGCCGCCGCCGGTTCCGCTACTGGAGGACTCGGACTCGGAGGACTCACTGGACTCACCGGAGGATTGACTCAGGGTCTCCCTGGTCTCGGTAGTCTCGGAGGTCTCACTGGATCCCTCGACGCTGGAAGTTCGACGATCAACGGTTTACTCGGACAACTTCAAGGTGCGGGAGCTTCGAGTTCTCAACTCGCCGGAGTACTCGGTCAACTTCAAGGACTCGGACTCGGAAACCTCCCTCTCTCCGCCTTGACGACTGCGACTCAAACTCAAGCCGCTTCCGTCGCCGCCGATCCTTCCCCTGCGAACGTTCAAAAAGCGACTTCGATCCTCCAAGGTCTCACGGTCGCCGAAGCTGAAAAATACGGACTCCTTCCCTCGGGAACGACTGGTCAACTCCTCACTCAAATCGAAGCCGCCGCCGCTGCTCAAGAAGCAAACACGAACAACCTCGCAAGTTCCTTCACCGCTCGCACTTACGGATTCAAGGCTCAAGCTGGATCCAACGAAACGACTTCGACCGAAGGAGAGGAGGATCAAGGAGGAGCTACTCCTACTTTCTCGATCGCCTCGCCTGAAGCCGTCGCTTCCGCTATCAATGCTGGAGGAGCCTCGTCGATGAATTCTACGGTTTCCGCTTCGACTGAACCTTCTTCGACTTCGGCCGCTGAAATGTCGAAACGTACGATGATCCCCTCTTCGGTTTCCGCCTCTTCTTCTTCCTCGATGACTCCCGCCGCGACTGCTTCCGGCAAACCCTCTTCGACTTCCGATTCGATGGAGGACTCCGGTTCTGATTACTCGGACGATGGAGAATCCGACGAGGAGGATTCCGACATGGAAGAAGAACCCGTTACTCCTACCGCTTCGTCTTCTTCGCTCGCTCGTCGTGGTGGACCTCTTGAAGATGGAATGGAGGAGGACAACAAGAAGCACCATCACGCCGAGATGGAAGGTCAAGGTCCTAACGCTTCCGAAGGATCTTGGCATGCGACTGGAAGTTCGAGCATGGCTCAAACTCAATCTCAAGCCGTCGCAACTGCTGAAGCTGTACGTTCCCTCACTCTCCTTTCGCTCTCTTTCTCTTGACTGACTCTCTCTCTCTCTCGTTCGTAGATGACCTACACTTACTCTGATGCTTCAGCTACGGCCGTCCCTACTACCGCTCCCTCCAAGCGATCCTTCGCCGACCTCGACTAGACCCATCCCCCTCTCCTCTTTTTGTGAATAGATTAGATTGATTCCCCCTCTCTACGATTACTGTTCTGCTGGTCAGAAAGTTCTCTCTCTCTCCGTCGCCGCCCTCTCGAGTGATGTTCTGTAACTTGTTACTTTTATTTGTACTTTTTTACCCCTCTTGCCTCTCTCTTTTTAGTTCTGTCACTCTCGCTCGTGGTTTCGAGTGACTGATTACCCATACAACCCTTGTCAATACAAACCCACCTAATAGAAACCTCTCCTACAAACACTCGTTTTCGATTTCGCAAGAGAGAGAGGAGTCATACTTCGCATTGCATTTGGTGCCATTTCATTCGCCGAGCGCGATTGTCACTCGAAAGAGTCTTCGACATTCCATCGATCTGAGTGGCGAGGGAGAAGAGACAGCGAAAATCTTTCGACTTGCGATTGCTTCTTCAATCTTCTTTCTCCTCTCTTTCCTCCTCACTCGTCATCGACACTACTGCTCTTCCGTCACTCACTCCAGATACCTCCAAGTAGATCGTGGAGCCTCATTCAACCACCATGAGTTCCTTTGCACCGGACCTAGGAAATCCTCTCAAAGTTGGGAAATCTATTACAATCACCGGACCTTCAATCTACCGAGATATTACGCCTCCCTCGAACTACCTCTCACCGGCTCCCGACTCCTGGCTTCCGATTCGACCGATCCATCGCGAATTGGTAGGACCGAAAGGAATCGCAGAAGCTTCGGGAACTGAATGGCACCTTCGAGTGACCAAAGTCCGTCGGATCCATTCACAAGGTCGCTACAACATTTCGTTTGGGTACATCTCGAAGAAGGGAAGACCTAAGGAGGGAAGACCTAAGGAGGAATACAGAGTGGCGTTGAAAGTTTCGCATCAAAATTTACCTGGTCTGGCTCAGAGTTATAAGGATCAGCTCGACGATACTGGGGATCTAGTACGTTTCGCGCCAGAAATCGAAGCGGCTTACTACAAGTCAGTCACTCCTTTGCAATAGCGGATCTCGCAGCTTTCGATTTCAATCCAACGAAACCCCAATCTTTGACCCACACTCAGCACCTATCGCCAACTACAAGGACGGGAATTGCAGATCTGCTACGGCATGTTCTCGGTCATGCTAGAAGGCGCCCTCGTATGGCTCACTGTCGTCGAAGACATCTACACTTCCGGACAAACTTCAGACATTTCAAGCTGGGCAGAACGATTCAGAGAACGAGGAGAACCAGTCGTCATGACGGAAGTCTTTGGAGGCGCAAAGTACGAATTGACCAGGGGATTAGTTCTAGCGAGAGTGAGTGAAACGTTCTCTCGCTCGTACTCAGTTGGACCGAGCTGAGTATCAACGTTTTCTTCTCTCTCTCTTTTCTCTTTCTCTAAGTCAAAGGCAGAAACGCAAACTCTCCGACGTTTCCTCAGTTGCAACAACGAGTACCTACCAAATTGCACCAGTCGACGCGCCTTCGCGAATTCAAACGCCGATTCTCTCTCGATCATTCTAGGAGGTTTCTATTCCGCCCGTAGACTCGACGAAACGAAAGCGACCCTTCTAAGTCTCTATCACGAGCGATTAGCAATCCCCGTCTTTGGCCTCGAGCGAAGGTTCTCGGAGGACGCAGATGGAAATATCTCGACGCTGTTGCGGCTTGCTGCAATGGCGCACCAGGATGACGACGTCGTCTCTCTTTGGTCGGCTATCAACTTGTTGGAACACGAACTTGGGCTCGAGTATGATAGCTCGTTGCCGATCTAGGTGCCAGGTAGAAGTGTCAGTTCCCCTTTGTTTGTTTTTGCGTTTTCCGTTGTTCTGTAATCCCCAACTCGTGCCGTTTGAGACTTTCAATACCGTCTTTCCGAGTTCTGCGCATGCCTTGAGGAGAACGTTCCGTAGAAAGCGAAACAACCGAGCCCTCGCAGATTTTCTTCTCTCACGACCTAGCCCGAATTGATCCCTCTCCATGCGCGACTCGAGTAGATTAAATACTACTGATTAATCTTGCATTCCATCCGTCGCTGCATCGGACTACCGTCTCTTCATATGAACTTTCCTCGGTTTAATCACTTTCGGACCCTCCTTCTTCTTCGGTGTCGTCTCTGTCTGTCCCTCTCCTCCCTCAATCTCTCCTGCCGATCCTGCTCCTCCTCCTCCGCCAAACATGTTCCCCAACATTCCGAGGGGACCGGCACCTTTGAGCGCTTGATCGAGAGTACCGAGGGAAACGGCGGGGGAATTTGGGGGGAGTCGGTGTTCGATTGGAGGGAGGGTCGAAGGGGGGATAGGACGGGGTTGATGCGGGCGAAGGGAATCACAGATCCGTCGAAGGAGAACGCGTTCTAGATGAAGAGTGGAAACGGTAAAGACTTGCGATTTTCAGAGAAAAGAAACGAAGAACCGGAGCTCACTATTCGGGATTGACGACACTGTCGGGGTTGCATCTGGTTTAGTTAATTGTATTCTCACCCTTCCTGGATTCGCCCAATCTTTCGGATGAGTTTTCGAAGGCTATCCCAAATCAACTCGAATCAATCAGCTTCTCTCCTCTCTTCCAGAAACGCCGCCCTCGAAGTGACGGGGAACTGACCTCGAATACAGTCTGATACCCCAACATCGTACAACACTTCGCAATTTGTTCCGCCAAAGGCCATTCCAATCCAACCTGTTTCGAAACTCTTCTAGCTCCAGATTGTTGAGGTTGTTTCGTATCGACGTAGATAGGGTAGATCATGTCCCATCTGTTGTCGCCAACCCAATATCTTAGCTTCCTATCTGGCGAGAGAGAGAGCTGAGAGAGGAGGAAGACGAACTGTTTGAATTCATCTTGATCTACTTGAAACAGTTGTCCATAGGGACCGATCTTGACGGCTTTGGGAATCACGGGGACTCCATCGGGACCCAAGGCAGGAGGTGGGAGAGGAACGTCGCGCCGAGGAAGGGAGTTAGATGATGAAGCGATAGAGTCGGATGGGGGGAGAACGGAATCGTCCAGCAAGACGTCTTCGGGATCACTGAAATCGTCTGTAATAGTTGGCATCTTCTTCAGAGGGCGGCGAGTGAGGTGAAGGTGAGAAGACGAGCTTCAACTCTCTCTCAAGTCTCTCAACTTGGCCCGGAGTTCGTCACTGATAATTCACTGTTCTATTTTGCTATACACATATACTCCTATACCCTCGCTTTACTTGGTCTCCGTAATCTCCCCCAATTTAATCAATCGTTCCCACTCAAATTTCTCAGGTTCTTGATGGAAAACCCTCAACATCTCGTTCCTTTCCCTCTCTACTTCTCCCCCAGTTCCTTTGTCATGATAGAACAATTGCATCCTAATCGCCAAGATTTGCGCTTCCGTATCGTCCAAACTAACGTTCGGAGTGATTTCTCCTCGCATCAAGACGAGGTCGTGAGAGTTTGAGAGATCGGTGTAGTGTGTGAGGATTAGGTAGGGTTGGGCGTATTCTTGTCGGGATTTGTACTCGGCGAGAGGGGTGAAGAGGACGGAAGATGGAGAGGGAACGGGTTCGGTAGCGGTTTCGGGAGGTGGTAAGAGTGCCCAATTCTAGCGAACGAGTCGGTCGATTCAGCACATCTCGAATGAGATCATGATGGAGTTGACAGACTACTCACGAGAATATGCATCTCGACCGCTTGATCCGTCTGAGTTCCGTCGGGAGTTTCTCCAATCACGTCCCTTTGTAACGGCACGACGAAGAGAGGGTATTTCCTCGCATTCGAGACCATCTTGAGATAAGTTTCGGTCGGGATCGCGGCGGAGAGGAACCCTTTCGCTTGATGGTAGGTCGTCCAGAGTTGGGCGAGCGCAGAAGAAGTCAATTCGGAAACTTTCGAGAGATCCATGATATCGTGAAGCGGCTGCACCCGCGCACAGAGTCAGTGACAGTCAGAGAGCAGAGTCGTAAGTGACTCACCTTGACTGGACTATCACCCTTCTTCTTCGCGGGAACAGCTTGGGAATTCGATTTCGACGAACTCGGTAACGGTTTCACTACATTACTTCCCTCCTGCTCCGTCTGACTCTCCGGTCTCGTTCCCATACTCCCAGCTTCCGCCGGTCCCTTCGGCGCCGTCGCAACTGGATTCTTCTTCATCCTCTCCGTAGCTTGTTTCAATTTCTCGGATTCTTTCACCTTTTCCTTCAATTCTTCGACCGTGATCCCTTGTTGTTTCGCTTTCGCTTCCAAGAGGTCTTTGTATTTCTGTTCGAATAGTTGTCGTTTACGTTCGATCCCGGCTTTACCACCGATGAGGGACTCCCATTCGGGTGAAGCGTTCGAGAGGGGAGTGAATCGAGAGAAGGAACGTTGAAGCGGTCGCGTTGTGGTCGGCAGCAGTCTCAGTGTTCGTAGCAGCATTCTTCGGGTAGTTTAGTGAGTGGTAGAAGTCCAAGAAGAGTTCCGAAAGATTTCAGCGAACTTTCCCTTATTCTCTCCTCCGCTCATCTCTCTATCCGATCCTCCCGAAGCTCAATATGACTAGTCTCCCCCAACTGTACCGTTCCGTCCTGCGTCAATTTGTCAAGAACGTGCGTGATCCTCTCTCCTTTCCTCTCTTTCATCTTTCCTTGATCTCATCTCTCTTCTCCTTCCCTCCAGTCAATTCACCCACGAGGGGAACGATCACCTACTATTCCAGCTCATTTGAGGCTATTGATCGAATCCGGTAGAACGATCAAACCTTCGACTCCTGCGGCAGTACAATTCGGCAAAGATGTTGAGAACCTCGTAGTGTTTATGAAAGCCCATCGTCTACACAAGGTTCGTTCTCCATCCTCTTCCTAGCTCAAAGTGTCAACGTTGAGCTGATCTTGCAAGGTGGGAACGAAACGAGTTTAGGCATTAGTAGAACGTTACAACCCAACTCACGACCTAACTCAAGCGGAACGAGCCGAGAAATCCGCCAACATGGTCGGATTGAAATTCCCGAAACAATTCGAACAAGGGGATGTCGTACCTACGATGGAACAGGGGAGGAATAGGCCGAATCCGAAGGTTGGGGAAGATGGAAAGGGAACACTACAGACGATGTTTGCTCCGGAACAATAGAGAGAACGAGGGCTTAGAAAGGGCTGAGAGGGTATGAGATTAGTGTTGTAAGATATCATCGGGTTCGAGCATTCAAGTGAAGAAGCGGAGAGTACATGAAGCGCACAATCTTTTCTGAATTTCGCTTTTCGCGTAGAGAGACAGGTCGTCGCTAGACTACTCGACTTGTCCACTAGAGACCTGTTCGAAGCTTCGCCTCAGTAAACCCGGTCACAGGCCCTTCTTCACCTGCGAATGCGGTGGAACAGTTCACGATCGAGGAAGATTCACTCTCTCTTCATTTTTTTCTCGAGAACAATCGATCGAAAGTTGACCTCGACTTTCCAGAGTTTCTCGAGGTGTAATCTCATGACACAGCACTAATCGTGACAATACGACCCGACAAGCTAGTCCCTCGCCCTTCTTCCTGCCACCTTCAATCGATCTCTTTTTCTTCTTCGCTTTGTATTCACTTTTGCCTCGCTCTCTAGTTCCTTCTCCCTGTCCCTCCTCCTCCTCGCTTCTCTCCGAGAGGTCGATCAGGTAATCTACGAGGAGGAGCCTGAGGGTCAACGTCTCGAGGTGGAGGTGAGCCGTTCTGCCGGAAACGAATCGGTCAGTCGTTGATCTGAACGAAGAAGAGAGGGTCTACTCACCCTCGACGGTCTAGGAGGCAGCGATGGATTTACGGGCAATGACTCCTTCGGCTCGAGACGAGGCCTCAAATGAGGAGGAGTCATTCGATCCCTCCTCCTTTCCTCGGTTCGACCAATCAATCCTTCATCCCTCCTCTTCCTCTCGTTCCCGTTCAATCCAAACGCTTCCGCCGAACCTCCGACGATCCTGATGAGCGGTACGGCTGCCTCTCTTTCTTTGTTCAACGTCGAGTTTAAACGATTCTCGAGCGGTCCACTCCCGATTCGAAGTTTCAGGTCGGTGGGAGGTAATCGTGGTGGCGGGGATCGAGAGCGAGAACGGGAACGATTTCGACGACGATGACGATCGGAAGTAGAAGGAAGGGGAGGAGGCGGGAGGAAAGGAGTTGAAGAAGAAGCGAACCGGAGGAGAGGGGGAGATGGTTCGCGAGGTCGTCGATCTCTGTGATCATCACGGTGATCTCTCGACCTCTGTACATCAGCCTCGTCGTTCCTTGATCCTCGGTATCTGTCTTGAGTGCGTTCGTCCCGACGATCCCGAATGTCCTGCGCATCCTTCGTCCTCTCTCGTTCCCTTTCGTCTCTGTTTGATCGCTTCTCGTCCCGCACATCCGAGGTTTCCCTGCGTCGTGGCGGAAGTGGTAAATCGACGTCAATTCGATCGTGGTTTCCGTTTGAAACTCGAGATTGAGATCGCTCGTAATCTCCGTTCGACGCTCGAGATGGACGTCGATCATCTTCAACAGTCGATCGTGATCTCGACGCTCCTCCTCCGTTCGCAGGTCGCTCGTCGTATCGATCATCGTTGCGTCGAGTCGAATCGTCGTGTCGAGGTTTCGATCTTTCCTTTTCCCTCCTTTCCTCGTCTCGTTCTCGTTCCCTCCGACTGTCTCTGTCCCTGTCCCGTTCTCTATCCGTTGACCTCTCCCTTCTCTTCGTTCTCTCCTCCGGCTCATCTTCTCGTACCACACTCCTCTTGTAATCGACCGGCGATCTCTCCCTCTCCCTCCTCGAACTGTCCGGCCCTTTCACCGATTCCGATCGTCCATTCCTACTCCTCTCACTGTACTCCCTCTCATCATCTTCCCCGATTCTCCTCTTCTTGTACGCCTCCTCTCTCTGCTCGAATTCGTCCCTTCTCGAAGAACCACTCCTGTCTTCTCTCTCCCACTCTCGACCATTTCTCGAGGCAGGAGGTGGTGGGTCCGACATCCTCTCATCCTGACTCCTCGATCTACTATCCCCTCCCTCCTCCGGAGACTCTCCTCGTTCATCCACTAGAGACATTGTAACGTCCTCCTCCTCCTCACGATCGTCGCCCGTCGTCGTCGGTTGAAGGAGATGTTTTCGAACTCGTGAATTGTGGCCTGGGAGTCGGCGAGGTCCTCGATAAGCGTTCAGGGGTGCGATTGGAGGTTTACGAGAGGAGGAGGTGGGAGGAGGGAGAGAGGATTCTCGAACGTGAGGGGGAAGATCACTACGTTCCGAAGGATCAGGTTGGTCATTTGAGTTCTCCCTGACTGAGATGAAATGAAAGAGGAATGTACCGGTCCGATGAGCGTTTGTAACTCGTCTCCTCATCGGGACTCGTTCGTCGAGGAGGAGCACGTTCTGAATCTCCATTCAATCTCGATCTTGATCTTGACTCTGCAGGTGGCGCGTACCTTGAGTTATCGGCATCGATAGATCTCGAGGAAGTCGAAGTCGAGATGGGAGCTGTTGCAGGAGAAGCAGAAGGGGAAGAATTGGAAGGTACATCTCTCGGTTTTCTCGGACCGAGGGGAACGGCGTTTGAAGCTCGTGCGGGTGCTGGACCGCTTGGAGCAGTAATAGGAGTAGAAGACGATGAAGTCGGGGCGAAACGAGGACCGACGGATTGGGAGAATGGGGAGTTTGACGAGGTTGGAATGGATTGACGACCTAGATTTGTGCGAAGGAAGGGAGGAAGCGATGGGAGTGAAGAAGGGATGAGGGAGCGTGTAGAGGTGCGATCAAGGGAAAAGATATAGGAGGAGGAGAATGGGGAAGGAATGGAGGAGACGAGCGGAGAGTGAGTGACGGAAGTTCGGAAGTGTTTTGTTCGGGAGGAGCTCGAGTTCGAGGTTACGATTCCCGTCTCCTTACAGCCTGACCTGAACCTTCGCCGTTACCTTGTCGAGATCTCGCCTCGAGACAAGCTCGATAGCCTCCAGTCGGTTCCGAAATCCAGTCGCTCGTCTTTCCTGCCTCTAACCCTGACTTATTTCCCGGTCTACCACCGATCCTCAGCAGACTTCAATCCACTTTCCTTCCCGTTCCCTGCCGTACCCCATCATGAAATTGATCTGGTGGTTCCAAAACTCACGTTGTTTTTCGAGGGAAGCTCGAGGTCCTTTCGGAGGTTCAATCGTCGAGATCGTTGGAGTTGGCGGCTTCGAGGAGTCTAGAAATTGAAAGAGAAGGGGAAGAAGTTGGGATGGAGAGAGCGGAGAGTCGTTGGGAGCGGGATGAGGAGAGGTATTGAACGGAGAGGAAGAGAGGATCAGAAAACAAAGAGGGCAACGAGGGGCGAGGAAGGGTCGGGAGGGAGAGGAGAACGAGAAGATGAGTGAGTACGTGGACAATGGGAGGATAGGAACGCTGGTTTTCTGCGGGACGAGGACGTCGAGCGCAATCTTGCCCGAGGAGAAAGTTCCGTCGGTATATTGCCCGCGAGGCAGAATTGGTGCAAGATCGTCCTGCTCCGTTCAGCGATATGCCAGATAATGAAGCTCACCGTTTGAAGGGATCGCGCGACTGCTCGAAGTCTCGAGAACAGGGCGCTGGGCATGTCTCGCGATGAAATTCGCGGAAGCTGGATTCGAGGCCCAACGGGGACCAGTAGGGAGAGTAGGAGTTGCTGAAGCTGCTGATGAGTCAAAACCCAGTCAGCGCTTCCCGAAGAGAGACGTAGAGAGCAAGCACGACGGGAATTTGAAAACTCACGACCGGTCGGAGGAGCTCTCATCGGATTCCTCGGTCCTGTCGGTAATGGTTTCTCCTCGCGTTTCTCCAACTTTGCTTCCTCGACAGTCTGCTTTGTAACTTGCGCTGAAGGTTGAGGTTGAGCAGCGGGAACGGGATTCGAAACGAGAGTTTCTGAGGGAGTAATGTCTTGCGGTTCTTGCTTCTGCACGCCGGCGGGAATAGTCGGAATCTCCCAACTACTCGTATTGCTGACCGTATCTCTGTAATAGAGTTCTCCCGTCGTGTTGCTGATCCTCGAAACCCAACCTTCTGGTAACTTCTTCCCCGTCGCATCTAACGAAGGGTCGTGAGCCGGCTTCGCTGGTGCGGCTGCTGCGCTTTGTTGTACTTTGGTCGTCTGAGTAGAAAGGGCTGCTTGCGAGGAGGAGGAGGTAGGGAGATTCGAAGAAGTCGTCGAGGCGGAGGCGACGAAGGGTTGAGGGACTAGTTCATCTTCGTCAAAGTCGAGCTCATCTTCTTGATGCATCCTGCCGTTTGTACTCGAGTCCCGATTCGAAAGGTCGACGATGAAGGTAAAGAGAGATGTTTCGCGACGAATCAGTTGTTGAACCTCAACCTCTCTCGACCACTTCGACTGTGCTACAGAAGAACGATCCAAGCTACTCCGAACAAGCTCTCTCAGTCCAGACAGCGCAACAAGCGAGAATCCCCGTCGAATACCGACACTCTCCTCACCTCTCACTCATCTCCATCTCTCACACGTCACCCCGACTCGGCTAGACCTTCGAAGGGTTCCAGAGAGATGCTACCATCCTCTCGAAACCGTAACGGCAATTCTACCCCAAGTCTCAAGTAAGTTTGACCTCTTGTCTTTCCCCTCCTCTCCTCCGACTCATCCTGTCGCTTCTCCCTGGTAGTTCAGCACATGGATTTCCTCGCTTGGGAAGTGGTGGGATGAAGACTTGGCTGAGGAGACTGAGCAGGTTACCGCAAATGGTCAGTTTGGACGATTGATTCTCTCTTTCTCTCCTTCGCGGCTGAACGTGTTGTTTGGACCTCGTTTGCAGGACTTTGAGCTTGCGATTTGGCAACTTTGTTATCTGTGTATCGCGCCGCGGAGAGTGTAAGTGTAGCGCCTCGTCACCGAGTCTCAGAAGGCGAGTTTGAACTCATTTTCGGGTGCGTGTTCTAGCTATCGAAACGTCTATTATCACAAACGTGAGTCAACTTACTCCAATTCCGAGGAAAGCTGTGAGCTAATTCGGCCCATTACGATTCAACAGAAACGAAAAACACTTGGGCACGAGACGATCCCGCCGTTCTTCTCCTAATCTCCCTCTGTCTACTAGGTAAGTCGACTCTTGTCTGCTTTCACCCGACTCGTCACTTATTGTTCGGGTGAGTATGTAGTCGCGGCAGTACTGTGGTCAGTGTTGTACGCTCATCACGGAGTCGCGAAAACTTTCGAAACAATCTTCTCTTTCATCGTGATTCAATTCTTCGGGGTTGGACTCGTCATCAGTACCGCTCTATGGTAAGCATGACTCTCTGAACTATTTTGAATACGTCTTTGAGCGTTCATTGACTGAATTCTTCGTTCGCAGGGCGTTATCGAATAAATACCTAACACACGCTTCTCACACTCATGCGACGGATCAAAAGGTCGAATGGTGAGACATCCCCAAACCTTCACAGTTTTCATGTCATCTGCTTACCCTCGCTCGCTCGACAGGCCTTACGCATTCGACGTCCACGCAAACTCCTTCTTCCCTCTCTTCCTCACGCTCTACGTCGCACAACTCGTACTCGCACCAGTCGTGACAAGAAGTAACTGGGTCTGTCTATGGGTCGGAAACACGCTGTATTTGGCTGCTGTGAGTCGTTCGAGCTGTTTCACGAAGCAAAGGAAGAAAACTGAGCTTTGTTCCTACGTTCGACCAACAGTTCACTCAATATGCTTACGTGACTTGTTCGTGATCTCTCTACTTCCTGAGTGTCGTTCCGGATGTACTGACTCCCTCGGGCTCTTCTAATCTCGTCTTCCTCCCATCCTTCACTCGCTCACCCTCATCCCTCTACGCTCAAAATTTCCCTCGCCACCGACCCTCTACAGACCTCGGCTACAACGCCCTGCCGTTCCTCATCCGTTCCGAACTCCTCCTGTTCCCCGTCGCTCTCCTCTTCGCATTCTATATCGTCAGTCTGTTGGGTTTCAACGTCAGTCACGTCGTCCTCGAAGGGTTGTTTGGTCGATGAAATGAACTTCTATCCTACTCGAGGGGGCACTCATTTCACGTCGTCTCGAGGGGAAGAGTGGGTAGCAGGGGGAGAGAGAGAAGAGAGAGATTCTCGTCACCGCTTGGAGAGCACGTCCATGGTACGTGATCTCGCTCTTTCTTTCTTGCTAATGTCCTACGATCTGTCGGACGTTGGGGGAAAGACGCACGAGGGCCGGGAGATTCAGCTTCGGCTCGCGAATCGCTGGAAGCTCAAGATTCTTCCAGCCAGAATGGTACTGTAATGTCCGAGGAGGAGGAGAGCGACGTTGCGCAGCGAGATTACGCTACTTCATCCCCCCTCAAACGTTTCTCTCTCCATCTTTCCTGACGGAGTTCCCATCGACCATCTCCGATTCCTGAGCCGACAGCGTCTTCCATCCATGCCCATTTTAGGCTCCGTCTCCCTTCCTCGAGGTCTTGATTCGGAATTCGGACGACTTGAAGACATGAGCCTTGCCTTGTATTGTCGCCGAGACCTCCAAAGTCGCTCGCATCCTCGCTGGTCACCTCCTCGACGTCGACGTCTGCTTCGAGCTTCTCGCGAAACAGATTGAGCGCTTTCCGTCGAGCGAATTCCCATTGCGCTCGATACTCGGATTCAGTTCGTTCGTGAGCCCGTTCCTCACTTCTGGTCGTCTCTGGAGTGATTCGTAGAGCTTCAAGCGTGAGGGGAAAATGCTCCGATCCGAGCGAGGGCGAGAGGAAGAGACCAATAGGAATGGAAAGCGAGACGAGGGAGGTGAAGAGGGGTAGAGCTGACAGTGGTAGAGTTCGTGTCGAGTAAGGACCGAGGGAGAGATGGGCGATTTGCGGAGCGAGATCGTGGGAGGGAGGGAGGTTTCGCGTAGTGGGAGGAGAGGGAATCAAATGAGCAAACATGGCGTTTAATTGTTGGAGATTTGGAGGAGCTTGGTGATCGACGTTTCGACGACCTTGCTGTTGTTGAGGAGTGACGAGGGATTGGTGGACCGAGAAAAAATCGAGTGTGTCGAGATTTGGGATCGAGAAGGGGGATAGAAGTTCATCGAGGGTTGAACCAGTACAGATTACGGCTTTGAGGTGAAGTAGTTTCAGACGAGGGAGAAAGAAAGGGGGAGATCGCGGGTCGAGCGATGGGACTATTCGACTTTCGAAGAGGTACAGGCTGTGAAGAGCTGTTTCGAAAGGGTTAGCAAGGCTTTGATGAAGCCACTCGAGACCAGGAAGCACTCACATTTCCCAGCTGATAGCGAGCTTAACGTCAGGTCTTTTGCTCCCGCTATCCACAACTCTTCGACTCCCGCACACTTCGTCAACAACCTTTCGATACATTTCCCGACGTCTGCGTACAACCAATCTTCCTGAAACATGCTCACTTCGTCGACATCCGATTGTCCTATTCGCAAGCTCTTCACAACCGTCGTTCGCTCCTTGTTGGGGCTTCTCTCGATCGACTCGAAGAAGAGTTTCGCCGAACGAGGTGAGGGCAAATGGACGTTCTGCCAAATTTCGAGGGTTGCCCAGCGAGCACAATCTTTGTCGAATGTTGAATAGTCGAGGAGTAGTCGGTAGCGGTGGGAAGAGGTCGAGTAGGAGGGATTGGGGAGGGTAAAGGATAGAATTCGCAGGACCAGCTCGCGAGGGAGGGGCGGGAACGGCTTGATCTTGTCGACAGGAGCGCAGCCTATTTCTTCTCGTTCGCTTGAGGACGAAGAGATTCTCAAGTCTTCTGACGAGGGAGGAAGGAGAGCTGAAGGGAGGAATGTTCGTGCGACGGTTTCCCCGAGTCTCCACAGATGATCCATTTCGCCTGTTGCCGTTCCGCCTTTAGCTACCGATTGACCACTCTGTATGTTGCCCGAATTGGATTGTCTGTCAACCTGTGCTTGAAGAGACACGTGAGCCAACATCCGATAATGATTCATGCAATCTCCGATGAAGGTGAAGCTTACCTTCTGGCGCTGAGAGGAGTCAATTCGCGGCTTGTTCCGTATGAGATCTATATGAGAGTAGGAGAGCTGATCGAGTTTGGTGACGTGGTTGGTAGAGAACAGAAAGTTTAAAGAGGCTCGCAGAAACTCATCTTCAGTTTCAACCTGAACCACTTCCATCAACTCTCGAAATATGCCGTCAAAGAGCAAACCTATCCACACGCCCAACAGACCCTCGAGCTCAGGTTCGAACCGAGTCGAAACTGCCGAACCTCGAGTCGGTTCGCCGATTCCCCAAATCCCCGGTCGAAGTAGTCCAGGAGGAGCGACGCCAACCTTCGGATCCCCTAGACAGACTACACAGTACCTCTCTGCTTCCCCTAGTGGTGGACAACGCCCTCGCAACTCGACTTCTCCTTCTCCATACGATACTCCCTCTTCAGGACCTCCTCCTTCCGATTCCCCTCAATTGACCGAAGCACAGAAAGCAGAAGTTATTAGGAGACATCTCTTGTCCGTCGATGAACAGAAACGAGTCGCGCAAGAGCAACAATCGCTCTCTTCCGGCATCTCGCTCGGTTCCTCTTCTCCTCGATCGACTTCGGCTCAATTCTCTCAACAACAACAAGCTACAACCGATTCAGAGAATGATTCGACGTTCCCGACCCCTTACCATCTCGAAGGAGGAGACGTCGTCGCGGGAGTGTACAAATGGGCCGCTCAACAAGCTGCCGAAGGAGGAGGAAACGGTTCGAACGAGAGCGGAGTCGGGTTGAGGAGATCAAAGAGTTTCGGGTCAGCGATCGAGTCGAGTTCGAGGAGACAGAGTCATGCGGCGGCGGGACCGGGAGGAGATGCGAGTCGAGCTGCGTTCAGAGCAGGACTCGAAGGCGGAGGAGAAGGAGACGTTGAGGAACTCACGGAAGCGGGAGAGTTCTCGACCTCCGAGATGCTACAACCAGGAGGATTCAGACGAGATTTCGTCTACCGGAAAGCTATGCAAGAACGGGAAAACAATTCTCAATTCGATGGAGAGTCGCTCGGAGTTGCTCCAGACGCGAGTGACATTTCAATCGCCGGTTCGATGGCCGACTCGTCAAGACGTCCTCCCGCTCGAGTCGCTACACGATCCTTCATCGACTTCCTTTCGTTGTATGGACACTTCGGAGGAGAAGATCTCGAGGAAATCGACGAGGAGGACGAAGAAGAGGATGAGGAGGCAGACATCGATGGCGTCCCTTCGTCCTTATCTCTCGAAGCTCCAAAACTCCGACTGCTTCCGGCCTATGTCTCAAGATCCACATACACCTCAAACACACGATCCGGGCAAAGCAGGTCTCGAAACGCTACCTCTTGCTTTCATCCGAAAATGAAACAACTTTTCAAAATCAATCACGACGAGGAAGCATCAGCTGACAGTGTATCAGGAATGGAACGTCAGGAAGGGGACAAGGCCGAAATCGACCGAAGGGAAAGTCTCGCAGGCAGTTTTCGTGAGAAGAAGCGTGACGTCTCGGCACGCAATCTATCCCCAGGGCCTCTTTCGCCGGCGGACAAGCTCTCAGAGCATTCGCAATAGCCTGCAGTAGTATCAGTTAGTCGAACAAGTAGCTGCAATGCTAAGCCTTTCGCTACTGTCGTTGTGAAGGCGGATCTCAAGCTTTAATCCGCGACGGGTTCCTCTGTGAGAACGAATGTTCTATCTCGCTCGCAGGCAGAGGAAGGCAGCAGGTTTTGTAAGGGGAGATCGCAAAAGGCATAGAAGGAGTTTGGAAAATGATCTAGCTGATCTTAAGTGGTCACCTCACCTCCCCGGGTATTCCAACGCTTCTCACCATCGCTCCCGCGTGACGCGCTGCGCTCGGCACCTCAAGCGTAGTCTCGACAGCTCACTAGTCCCCTCCTCAAGGCCTTCGCGCGGGCTTTCGGACCTTTCTTTCTCCTGAGTCCTTCCTCCACTTCTATTAACCTGATCTACTGCCTCGCCATCCTCGCCAACGCCAAAGACCCGCACAAATTCCGAGCCCTGCTTATAGCAGAACCGGTCTGAGACCAAACCTTCGCTGAGGCTTAGAGATCGGTCCATTCAAGTAAAAGGGCCGGCGAACGGTTAGAGTCTTTGGCAATTTGAGCGTACGTGTAGCCTGACTCGACGGTCCTGTGGCGACCGCCGTGGCTACATGTTCAACGACGATGAAGAGGATCATTGCGAGAGGCAAGAACCGCCAAATCGATCTTTCGTATGTCTCTCCCCTTTCCTTATCCGCGAACTTCCGTATAGTCATCGCTGAACCCGTTCAACGTTCAGCAGTAGTAGCTGACAAGACCTAAAAGTCGTAAGGAGTAGAGCCGTATGGGCCTTTCCTTCCGAAAAGTTGAGTGACTCATTTCGCAATTATCGCGGGTTCGTTGCGATTTTCTCGATCACACGCGTTAAGTCACTCAGAATACCAGAACAGTCATCTGGTTGAGCGCGAACGCGCACAACGCTGTCGTTTGCAAACGCAAGGTCTGAGCGTTTGTTTACCCAACTTTCCGCTGTCGCTCTCCTCTTCATTTCCTCCACCACACCGCTGTCCCACGACCCGCTGACGATACTACCACGACCAAGAGATTCACGGATCACCCACCCAGCAGCTCTCTCTCCCTCGGGTCCCATCCCTCCTACACCCATTTGCTCTCCCTTCCCCCGCTCTAATGACGACGGAGAAGGACGACAATCCCGACAACGTCTGTAGATGGACCAACTGTGTCATCAGCTTCTCCAACAAACAAGATCTGTACCAGCACGTTTGCGATACTCACGTTGGTAAACTTCCTCTTTCTCTCTCTTCCCTGCGTGTGTCCGCAGCCTATCTGACTTCGCCCGCTCACCAGATACCAAGTGGGCCGGAACGCTTGACTGGAGATGTCGCTGGGGGACTTGTCAAAAGACGATGATACGGCGAGATCGTTTCATCTCTCACTGTCGAGTTCACATCGCACTCCGAGTCAAACCTCACGTTTGTTCAGTGAGTCTCTCTTCCCTTGTCCTATCCTCCTACGAGCCTCACTGACTCCCCTCGTTCGAATAGGTTTGCATGGAAGTGTTCGGACTGCGCGACACCTTGAAGAAACATGAAAAGACTCATACCGAAGAGCACCACGCGAAACACCGACGAAGCAAGGCGATCATCGGACCTTCGAAAGGTTCGACCACTGCGAATGTCACGAAACGATCTCGCTCGCCTCAGCCTCCCCCTCAGTTCGGAATCCCTCTTCCCCAACAACTCGATGCAAAATCTCGGATCCCGGCTCACCAACAAGCTCCTCACCCTTTCTCCTTCCCTACTCTCGGCTATCCTTACCACTTCATGCCTCAACCTCAACCGGGAATCCCTCAGATTGGACAAGGAGGAGGAGGAATACCTCAACAATCTGTCGATCACTTGCCTCAATTCATCGCTCTTCAACAACAGCTCGATTCTCAAGCTCAAGCCGCGGCAAGTCAAGGCTTCTCTCTTCCCGGAATGAATCGAGATGTTCTTGGCTACCCACTTCAACTCGGTCAAAATCCTTTCGGAGTCGCTGCGCCGGGACTTTCTTTCGTTCCTCAAGGAGTTTACCCTCTCGGTGGATCGTACGGTTACTCGGCTCCTGGTCAACATCATCCTCAGTACGTTCAAGTACCGCTTCAATCGAACCAACCTCTTCCTCAGCAATACCGAAACTCGAGCGTCGTTTCGAGCGCGACTCCGAATAGTCTCATCCCGACTCCCGCTCAGTCTTCCCTCTACCCTTCGCTCCCTTCGAACATGTTCCCTTCTCCTACCGCCCTTCCTTCGATCACGCCCGAGGATCAACCGTCTCCCGCTCACTACTACAAATCTCAATACTCTTCGATCTCGTCTCCGAGCGGTGTACCCGTCCTCTTTCACCCTTCCCTTTCGACTCCCGAGAACTCTTACCTGTCGACTCCCCAACTCGACAGCGATTCGAACGGCGGCCACCAACCTTACCGCGGAGGAAATCAAGTTGCCGGAAAGAAGCGAGCCTTCGATGAAGCGGCCGAGCACTTCTTAGGTGAATCGAACATCAAACGTTCTCGCTACCGTGAAGAGGGTATGTCACTCGTCATCTGCTTCGATGCGTACAAGCTTCAGTTGACTCACTCGATTCGTTCCTCCTGTTACAGTAGACGATCGATCCTACGAGCTCCCTCTCTACCGCCTCCCTGCCCTCTCTCCTCCTCCTCCTCCTCCTCCTGAACATCCCTCCAACGACCCTCATCTTTCGAACGAAGCGATTTGCCCTCAAGCAGGAACCTATCTGAATTCTGCCGTCCCTTCTTCCTCTTTTGAGAGCTCTTCCTCTTCCTCACCCTCGTCCTCGGCGTCATACCCGGCCCTTCAACCTTCCGCGACGACTCTTTCCTTGCCACGATACCCATCCTTCCTTACAGCTCCCCCTACTCTTGCCGGCCGATCAAGTGAAAACTGGTCTTTCATCCCTTCCCGCTGGAATTCATCTACCTCCTCCGTGAAGGCGAGACATTCTTCACAGAGTGTATCCCCTTCGGAGAACCGGTACGAATCCGCACGAACTCAGTCTCTTGCCTCCCAACGTAAGCTCATATTCTATCGAGCCCTCGCGAATTCTCAGATAGGCTGATATCCCGAAACTCCCATACCTCGCGGTCCTATTGATAACTTAGCACTAGATATCTCCCGAGTACCCTCGCGGCGTCCCTTGTCCGAAGGTGAGCTCGCTTCGCACGAATTCTGTCTCTCACTTCTCACTCACGAAACTCTGTGCCGTGCTCGACCGCCCCCTCTCTCTCTCTCGCTCTCATTCTCGCGACTCAACAGTCTCGACGAACGCGAAGCGCTGGGAGGAACCGGTCAACAAGGAACCTCTCACTCTCGATCGCTACACACGATACCAAGACGGAAGAGTCACGAATCGAAACCAGAAAGTTTCGAAACCCGCTGAAGAACGTTCGAAGGAGCCGGAGGTACAGCGTGTCGACGTAGAGAGAGCCGACACCAAGAGGAGGTTACGGGAATTACTGGCGAATATGGGAAAGAACAGCGGGAGAGTTGGAATTGTGAAAGGAAAGGTGAATGAAGAAAAGCAGAAAAAATTGTCAAAGAGGCAGTTGGAAATTCGACGACGAAACCTCGACAAGGTCGCCGAATGGGAACTTGAACTCGAGGAAGGCGACAGATGGCTCCAAGAGTGGGAGGAAGCGCACAAGGATATTTACCCGAAGAAGGAGGACGAGATGTTAAATCCTACGACTGTTCTGGAGCTCGAAGCGAAAGCGAAGAAACCTGGACCTTGCATCCTTCAGCCTCCTTCAGGACCAATCAGTTATCGCTGGCGTCCCAACATGACTTCCTACGTTCCGACGAGCAAGTTGTACCGACAATTCGAGGATTTGCACATCGGCGAAGGGAATCGAGACTTTGCAGATTTGTAGCGGGACTCCTTCTTGCGTGTTACAAACATCGCTTATAGTCGAAAAATGACGCTGTAGAGATCGCTCTCTGAAACGAGATAGAGACGAAGTGATTGAGCGAGAATAGCGCAAATATCTAAAGTTTTACAAGAGTGACCATTCTTCATTATCTTCCGGTTCTCCTTCTTCGACATCGTCTTCAGTCAAGAACCCCTCGTCGTCGTCGTCCTCGTCGTCGGTTTCCTCTTGTTCGACCGAAATCCTTTCTCCATCGCTCAATTCTCCCTCGTCGGTTTCCTCGTCGTCCTGCCCTCTATAGCGATTACCCTCTTCTTTTGCTTCGGCCGCCTCGAGTCTCAACTGTCCTTCGACCCCGTACAATCCCTCCCGACCGAGTCCAGACAGATACTTTGTCTTTTCCCCCTCGTTTTCTAGCTTGTTCAGAGCGTTGAAGACCGATCGACCGAGTCGTGCCGTCTGTCTGTTTGTGAGCGACTCCTTTCCTAAGAGGTACCGAACGAGCCGTCCGAGAATGTCGGTCGATTTGAGATCCTTAAGGTTCGATTGATGGCCCTTACGGATCAAGTCGAGAGCTTTCCGCAAGATATTGTACGACCCAATGAAGTCGCGGTGGAAGGTGTTGTGACATTCGATCGAGACTTTAAGCCGTAGAATAGGACTTGGAGATGAGGAATCGTTTCGGTAGGGGTGTACGAGGCTATTCGCGAGGGAAAAGGCTCGGGGTCAGTGAAGAACTCCAGAAGGGGAGAGAAAGCAATTAAACGAGATGTAATGTCGCGAGAGAAGGGTTGGAGAGGAGGGCGGTAAATGGAACGGAGGGTTGATCGAAATTGAATCCCGAATCCCTGTTCGCGGATCTTCTGATTTCGATTAGAGAGAGAGAACTTACTTGAAGGAACAATCGGGATGAACGCAAAACTTCGAGGTGTTCCGTTCGTCGACCATCAGAAGTTCGAGCTCGAGCCAAGAACAACTTTTGATTGCGTTCAAGAACGCTTCGATTCCCGCTTTCCCTTTTCCGATACCGACGCCTCCCTTTGAAGTCATATCTGTTTTCCCAACTACTACTACGACGAGCTGCTTCTTGTTTCCGGCGAGTTTCGGGAATAGCTTGTTGACGAGTTTTCGGGCCGAAGAGTCCTCGAGTCGTCTACGAAAGCTTCGATTCTGAATCGCTCTCGTGGCATGTACGATATCTCTACGTGCGAGTATACTTTGTAGGTCCGAGGGAAGGCGGAAGAGGTCGGAAGGGAAGAGAAGAGAAGACGATGGAGGTAGGGAAGCGGCGCTGCTTGAAGCGGACTGTTGAGCGGAGGATGTGGGAGCAGGAGCAGAGGAGTTGTTGATCGAGGAAGAAGTGGCGACGACGGACGGGGCAGAGGAAGGGTGAGGAGCAGTTTGGTCGAGAGAAAAGTTGCGAGCGAAAAGAGTCGCAAGACCTCCAGCGAGACGAGAATCTCCTAAAAGACCAGCAGAACTCGATGAGATGGTCTCGCTAGAGGTACAGAGATGCAGACGTACCGGTGAGAATGTTCGAAATGAAAGCAGCTTCTGAATGTTTGCGATCCGCTTCAACGACTTTCGAATCCTCCCGTTCTCGTTTCTTTTGATCCGTACTTCCTTGCTTGAACGAAATCGTTTCATCCTCACGAGGTACAACGCCGGCGACATATTGCTTGGTGCCCAAATCGAACGGGACGAAGTGTACTTTCGCGAACGTTTCTGTCTTATCGGGAACGTTGAGCGATGAAACCGCCTCCTCCTCCTTTCCGTGTCCTCCCGGTTTGACGCTATATTGACGATCGAATTGAGCGAGGGCCGTCTCGCCTGCAGAGAGGGCTCGACTCGGACCAGAATCCGGGAACGAAGGATCGGGTCCTCGCAGCGCCAAGAGTTTACCGTTCTCATCGCGTCGAATCGTTTTCGGTAGCTTGCTTGACCAATATCGAGGAACGAGACCGATAGTCGCCGAGGATTGCTGAGGCTGAGAGGAGGGACGAAGTTCGAAGAAAGGGAACATTTGGCGAGCGAAAGAAATCGGTTGGGATTTACCGGTGGCGGCGGCGGGGCGAGGAGCGAATCGTAGGACTCTGATAAGAGGGAGGTTGATCGATTGCTGACGCGGATGAACTATCTCGGTAAACTTGCTCAAGTCGAAGTTCTCGTATGCGGTTTTAAGAGCGGGCTTCGCGTTGAGATAGTTCTCTAACCCCTCCTTAACGTCCATACCGAGGGAGACTGTGAGGTCAAGTTGATGGGATTAGTCATTGCGAGAGCGAAGAACAGCACTGAGCGAGAACGTACCTCGATTCGATCCAGCTTCAAACGATTTCTTGTCCATCGACACTCCTTTCCATGTAAGCTTTGAGGGATCCACCAGATCGATTATCACTCTTCCATCGAAGGTGATGGCATAGTTTCCTGTCGGAATTCGGGAGCCGAGGCGATGTTCGATTCGAAAGAAGACCTTGAGGAATTCGGGTGCCAGATGTTCCAGTCTTTTTGTGATAAAGTTGGTCCATTTACCCGTGACTTCCCAGTCTGTCGAATCAGTGAAGGCGAGGAGGTCTCGTTTCTCGAGGTTGCGACAGGCTTGATCGAGTTGTCGGAGTCGAGCTCCGTTCGGGACGATCTCGTACAAACGAGCGTTCGGAGAGGCTGGTTTGACGATGTCGACATCTCCATCGTGAACGCCTCGGGCGAGGACGAGGTCGGGGAATCGTTTTCGAAGGCGTGTAAAGCGGTCGTGTCTCTCCAGAGTTTCTTGCAGTTTCGTCGCTTTCTCAGCAGGCGATAGGACGTTCGTTTTGGTCGCGTTCGAGTTGTTGACAGTAGCGAGAGAAGGTGTTTGGGGAAAGGCGGGAGGAGAAAGGGATTGAGCGCTAGTTTGATCCGGGGCAGAGACAAGAGGCGTGGAGAAGGCAGAGTTGAAGGATTTGATTGATTGTTGTTGTTGCTTGATTCGCTTGCGAACGAGATTCGGGAGGTGTTGATTGTTCGCCATCCCAGTCAAACGACTAGGACTCGCCACGAGTCGCGAAACGATACTCGTAGTGAGGACGACTTTCTGAGGATCGAACTCCTAACAACGATAGAGCGTGTGAGTCAAGGTTCCAGTTTGGTAAAGAGGGACTGCTCGCCGCACAAAGTAGGAGAAACCGAGGAAAGGATAGATTTGAAGGAGAAAGATCTCGAATTGAAGTGCCGCATCGTGATCTTGATTCTCCAGCGAATACTTGTGCCAGCTTCCAAACGTTTCAAACCCTCTCATTTCCTTCATAGATCCTGACGACTTGAGGGTAATTCCCTTTCCTTGTACTTCTTCGCCTTGATTCTTGCTTTTCACCAATCGCGAAACGTCCCGTTCGTGCTCTCGCTGAAGTCCGCATGCGACATGATGACCGATCTGAACGATCCGAACGAGGACCGGAAGAAAGCCGGAGATGTACGAAGCGCACGAAGCGACGATCTGATCGAAGTTTTTCGGATCGGGATTCCAATGAAGGTCGGCGAGGCTGTTGAAGAGGAGCATGCGGAGAGGATAGTGAAGACTTCTGTCGAAGTTTGCTTGCTGAGAGTCGTTGGATGATGAACCGGAGAGCTGGAAGTTGAGCAGTGTTCGAACGAGAAGCGAGAGAATGATTCCACTCTGCTTCTGATCCTTTCCTCCTCCTTGTCCGACATTTCTTGTACCGCGCTCGAGAGAACCGAGGAGACGACGTGAATCTTCGCTGAGCGATTGCCAGGCTTGTCGTTGATTGTCGGTGAATTCGATCCGAAATGGAAGGTTCCCCTCGTAGTTGACGAGTCTGGTGATGCGCGAGAGAAAGGATCGAGCGAGGAGGACGTGTACATTCCGGACACGTTTGCGAGCATTGAGAGCGAAAGAGGCACCACAACCGGCAAAGTTGAGGTCGAAGAGTCGCTGGAGCTGAAGGAGGGGAGCGGAAAGGTCGTCCCGACGCTTGTGGGAGAGGAGAACGACGAGACCAGTCAAGTTGCGCTGAAGAGCAGGAGTCAGATCAAGGTAGACAGTTTCGAAAATCGAAATGAGACTGGAAACTGACGTGCAGAGAGTCCGTCCCGAAGTATTGCAAAATTTCGTGGTCCGAAACTGCAAGGTCGAGCAGATCTCGACGAATCTCGTTGATCGTCTCCGATGACAAACCTTGACCTCCTCCAATCAACAAACGGTTTATGTCTTCGAGTCCAGCAGGGTCTTCGACTTTTGCGGCGTAAAGGTCGGTCAGAGCGGTTCGCATTCGATTCAGGAAGTGTTCGAAAGTCCCGTGATCTTCAAGGAGGCGACGGAAACCAGCCGGATCCCAACGAGCGACTTGACGAAGAACGCCTTCGAACATGTCTCGAATGATTCGGATTTCGTCTGCCGCCATCGGAACAATCGCGTCGTGAACGTGTCGTTGGTCAGCGGCGAGATTGAATGGATTCGAGGGATCGTTCGAGGAGATTCCTAATTCGAGCGCAGAACGAATAAGCGAAAGTCGCACGCGAAAGCGCTGAAGTCGAGCTACATACCGGAGACGTGATACTTGCGGTAAAGAGCTGTATTGTGGTACATCGTGAGAGAGCGGTGAGCGAAGTGTTCACCCTTGACTCCGATTCCTTTTGTCGGTGTTCGCTTCTTCTTCTCCGCTCCGACGGCCTCTTTGTCGTCATCGTCCTTGTCGAGGGTAGCAGCGTTCTTTCGTGTGCGAACCGCGGGAGTGGGCTTCGATCCGTACGACGTTGATCGTTTCATGTCGGCGAGCTTGATTTTCTTCCGAGTTTTGACGACTGTTGAGGAGATTGCTTCTTCACTCGAAGGAGAGGAAGTCGTCGGTGATAGACCTTCGCCTTCAGAGAAGAGGTCAGGAGAAGGATAAACCTTTCCCACCGTCGATTGTTCGAGCTCGTGGGCGGGTTTTCCGAGGTTCGAGTCGATCTCCAGCATCGGCGTGTCTCCATCAGCATCGAACTCAACAGCTCGCTCTTTCCCTTTCTCCCGGCTCGACAAGACCTCCTCTTCTTCCTCTCGAACGGCAGGAGTCCTCCTCGAATCGATCTCGATTGACCTCGATCTTGAAGCGTAGGGAACCGCGGAAGATTTCGAGGACCGACGAGTTGCTGGACCAGCACGAGCGGCACGGGAAGTCGTTGAGGTCGAGGGGATCGAATCGGCGACAGGTACATCAACTGAGTCCTCCGAATCTTCAGTTTCGTCGTCTCGTCCTCCTCCTCCTGGGTCGTAGTAACGGTCTAGGTCTCCTCTCTTGATCTCAACGGCAGCCTTTTCGAGGGCCTCGGTAGATTCTGCGCTCTCGTCGGCGACCTGCTGGAGGAGACCGGGAGTCTTGATGGTCTTGACAGACCAGGTGGAGGGGGGAAGAGAATGACGAGATTTGTCGACACAGTGAGAAAGAGGATTAGGGAGGGATTCAGGAACGGTAGATTTCGATGTCGAAGCTGCCGGAGGGATTGAAGGACTCGAAACGAGTTGAGCCGGAGCGTCGTCGGAAGGGGCGGCGTAAGACGTAAATTTGTAAGAATGATTCGACGGTTGATGTGTCGCGCCGGAAACTCCACCGAAGCGTTTGCGCTTGGCCTCGAGCATGTCGTTGAGTCGAACGAGAGCGATCTTGTAGAGGAGATCCTTCTTCGTAATCGTCTCAGATTTGTCGAATTCGTTCGTCAGGTTGTCCGTACGATCGCAAGCTTGTAGCAAATTGACGTTGACGAAGAGTTTCTTGTTTCGGGGAGCACAAACCTTGATCCTCGATTGAAACACCGCCTCGAGCTGTGCGAGGGAGTTGACCGTTTCTTGACTTCCGGGAATCGAGATCGGAGTCGGTGTCGCCTTTCTGAGATGTTGAACGGCGTTGTACCAGTCTGGAGATTCGCGATCGAGCTCTCGGAACTTCTCGTTGGCCATGTACGTCTTAAAGCCGATACCGGTGATACCGTGCGAGCTTTCCGAACCGATCAGTTGAGTCGCGAAGATCTGTTGACGAGGGTCGGCAAAGTTCCAGAGCGTCGGATGATTGTCTCGGAATTCGAGATCGAGTAATCTCCAAACGGTTTTCTTTTCCGATGGCGACCAATACGACGAGACGAGGTAGCGAGCAGTCTTCGAGGTATGTAGGAGAATGTGGTCGGAATCGGAGGTGAAGATAATCTCAATGGGTTTGGACGAAGCGGCGTTCTCCTCCTCCTCCTGATCTCGCATTGACTGGTCTTCTTCTCGTGATTTCGCTTTCTCCTCCGATGCGTCGACGAGTAGACCTCCTTTCCTGACATAGGTCGTCACTCGAGCGTCGTTCGTAGCTCCATTCTTTTCGAGAACACCTTTGATCGCTTGATCACTTTCGCGGAACGAAGTGATGCAATCGACACGGTCGAGAAGGATTCGAGCGGTTTGGCGAGTCAACGAGTCGGGGCTTGTGAGCTACAGTGGACGCAGAGTTGGTGAGATTTGAGGGAATTGACGAAAGGAATGCATGTAGACTCACATCGGCCGCAGTTGGAAGCGAGAAAGGAGTCTGCCCATCGAGGTAAGCCTTGACAGTCTTTTCGGTTCTTTCGGATCGTTCGACTTCGGGTTCCTCCGACGACTTCTTCAGGCTGGTCTCCAGCGGTCGAGTCGACGAAGGTTGCTCAGTTTCGAGTCGAGAGTGAGCTGGAGTTTGAGCGCGTTCTCGGCGCAATCGCTGCTTTTCCTCCTTACGCTTGATGCGGCTTTCGCGATCGAGACATTCGACTTTGAACTCCTCCTTGAGTGCTTCGGAGAGGACAGCATTGACGGCGGCTCTCAATCGATTCGTTTCTTCGTCAGTCTTGATGATTGATCTGTCGACGGGATGATCGGCAAAGAATCGGTGGTGGGTTCCGGGAGGAGATCCGTTTTCGAGACGTTTGACAGTGTCGAGAATGTAGACGAGCTCCAGTCGACGAGCGGCGGTTGCGCGGGAGCTTTGCGAGAGACTGACACCTCCGGCCTCGATCGGATGGTGCTTGCAGAGTTTCCGAATCGTCAAGAGATGGCGGAACATTTGAGAGTTGCCGTCCGTATTCATGTTGACTGGACGGAAGCAAACGACGAGCAAAGGGTGAGAAAACGGAAAAGGGAGAAGGAAACGAAGAAATCGGTAGAGCTCACATGTTCGACCGGGGTTTGAGTCTATGAGATGTCTCCATACTGCTTCTATCGAGTCGAATTTGAGGAGAAGATCTCCATCGCGGAAGGCAGGAGAAGGATCGGAAGAGTCGTCGTCGTCCTCATTCGCTTGATCGGACGAAACCGACTCAGCTTCTGCTTTGTGTTGACTTCGAAGCTTCTCCAGCTTCTTCTGCTCGTCGCCGAACAATTCCCAGAGTCCGGGCTGACCCATCTAGATCGAACGGAGTCCGAGTGACGAATCGAAGACTGCGAGAGGAGACGGGGGAAGAAGGAGTAGCCGAAGTAAGGGGTTCGTGGTTCAGGGACAGACGGAAGCTGAGCAGGGAGACGGAGTGGAGTGGAAGGCGAAGGAGGAGGTGACGCAGGGGCGAGAATTTGCAAGGCTGTGGGTAGAGTCGGAGGTACAGGTGCAAGTGAGAGACGTGGGCTACTAGGGTTCGAACAGGAGCGGCGAAGGTAGTCAGAGGTCCAGCCAGAAAGAAGGAATGCGCACAACGCCGCGAGTTTGACGAGAAGATCCGGTCTCACAGTTTCACTCCGTCCGGCCGCCGACCTTGAGCGACTATTCTCCTTCGCAGCTTAACACACTATTCTACTAGCCAGGGCGTCGCCCGTTCTGTTCCCCGGCCTGAAAAGCCCGAAATTCGTCTCTGAGGTACAATCCTCCTTTGTCGGCATCGCTACTCAACGCAACGCCGACAAAGCTCGTGTAGAGAGAATAGAGTCAGTCCGTTGACATCCCGCATTGTGAGCGCACACTCTCTCCCTCCTCCCAAACGAGGAAAGCTGTATCCCATCTGGCTCTGGAGGGTGACTTTACGTTCTGGTTGCAGTCGGCAAAACATAGATTGTGTTGATATCATTTCACTGTGATTGGACGAGACGTGCATTCAGTCGAGGAGCGAGGAAGAGAGAGAGAAGAGAGAACTGACGGGAAAACCCGGCAAGCAAACCGGCGAGCACACATGGGAACAATTGAAGAGCGCTTGGATCGCGTACAAGTGCGCGTACGGGGTTCGAGTGGTTCGATCGGTCGACGAGGAGTGAGCGGAAAGGAACGTTCACGACGCCGGCGAACACGATCCTCTACATCTCTCTCTTCTTACTATACTCGCCTCGCCTCCTTTTGTGGAGTATCAACGTCGGAGGTGCCCTGTCTGGTACTATCTCTGTTCGGTCGCGGGCAGACGTCCCTTCTCTACGATTGTCACAAACCTCGAACCTCGACATGGCCTCTGCGCGATTCACAATTCTCCCCTCGACTCCGCCCAAGGAATTGCAGAAGTACCTGCCTCAGCTCTTACCCGGATGGAAACAGGCCGAGGTACCGATTGATATCGCCAAACTCCCACCTCTTCTCGAAATCAAAACCGACAAACTAGCGAAGCAAGCGTTATGGCATCGGAGCTGGGATGGGGAGTTATCGAGAAGCGAGGTATTGAGACGTGGGAAATACGAACGCGAGCTGGAGTCATACGAAGTCTTCGAAACGGTCGGAGACCTTTACCTGTCACACGTCGTTTCGTCAATTTTGCGCAAAAGGTACCCGGATTTGACCTCGTCTCCTCTCTCGGTGAGTACCTCCACAATACCCACTGCGATACGGACGAGCTTCTGATCACTAGACGAGATCGTCCTCGGACAGGAGCTCCGTCAAGAACTCGTTCAAAACACCACACTTTCGCACGTTGCGCTCGCTTATGGACTCCCGCGGCGTATGTACCGTGCTCCGGATCGTGAACACTTGGAACGACATCAAAGCGTGGCGGCAGATCTTTTCGAAGCTCACGTCGGAGCCTTGTACGAAGACGAGAAGATTCCGACCAGTCAAGTCGAAGAGTGGCTGTCCAAGGTCTTTTCAACGGCGGTATTGTACGATCTAGATGCTAGGGTGTTGCGACTCAAGGAGAAGAAGCTCGAAGCGGAGGTGAAGAGCAAAGAAGTACGGGGTCAAGGTGAGTTTCCAGCTTTCGGATTCTGCTACATCAGACACAGCTGATCAGACTTCAACGATCGCTTGTCGCCAGTTGTTGCGAAAGACCCTGTCACTGAATGGCGCTGTGCTCGCTGCGACTCGAAGCTCAACTCAGTCAAAGACAAACCGACTTTCGCCTTCGACCCCATCGATCACAGGAAGGGTTGGCACGCCAGAATGTATTACGAGGGCAAGTTCGTCGGCTGCGGACATGCGATGGTTAAGCAGAATTCCGAGAGCGCCGCTTTAGTCAGCTCGATTGGGAAGAACGCAAGGAGGAAGAGGAAGACGCAAGCTGGAGAACAAGGTGCTCGGGCGAAACGAGGACGATTCGGAAAGCTCCTCTCCGGTAACTAGACGTGTATCTCAACTACATCTACATAGTCATTCATTCATTCATTCATTCATCCATTCAACCATGCATCATTCGTTCGCTAATTTATTCGCATGCTCACTTATCGTACACTCATTATTTATCGAACCATTCTCATCGTCTGCCTTTGTTTTTGCATACACTTTCGCACCATAGACCATTTTGACATCGTTATTTGCTATTCATCTTTCAACCCGTTTCGAGAGCAGAGTGCGGAAAAGTAATCAGAGGCATTGAGCTTGGTTCAGGCCCCCGAGTTTTCGCCTGTTCCGAGGGCGGAACACAGAGCGCGGGACGATCTCGCATAAATTGCACCAGTCGTCGTCGTCGTCGTTTGCCACTTTGTTCACGCTGTTATCTATGCACGAGATCCGCGGACCCGTCGTCCGCTCCTCCCCGCAAGTCTCGTGCGTGCAGATGAACGGGTCTGTGTCAAGTGACGAGGGGGACGAAAGGTCAGGGGAAAGAACGTGCGTGGTTCAGGCCTCGTACCTCGCTGTTACCGAGAACAAGGGGTCCCAGAGACTCAGACTGGAGTCAACGAACGAGGAGTCTTTCCTTTCTTTCCTTCCTTCTCTTCACTTCCTCGACTTTCTCCCCAAGATGACACTAGCAGTCGCTAGTGTTGTCTCTTCATCCAACTTCGAGCACGCTAGCACACTTTCCGCCAGCAAAGATCGCTTCAGGTGAGCTGTTTGTCCTTATCGTCGCCGCTCCCGCCGCTGAAAAGCTGACAGAACCTGATCCCTGTCTATCCCGATCGATAGCGACCAGCGTCCTACTCGGAGCGGACTGCTGTCAAATCTCTGGCTTACGCCGGTACCTCGTGAGTGGACTTCATTGTGACACTCCGAGATCCGAGCTGATAAACGTCTGTTAACTAGTTACAGAGGTTCTGATGCGGGTCTCCCCTCGAAGCCGTGCTTACGGTAAGTAATCGAGGGTCAGTCTTGACCATTATTGTACTTGGGCTGACAGTGAGTTTAACCAGTGGTCTCCGCAGATTTCAACCTTTCTCTTTCTCTTTCTCGCCGTGGCCGTTCCTTCTCGTTCCTTTCTACGCAGTGTAAGCTCCAGGCCCTCCTCGAGTCGCTCGGGAGTTGGCTGACACTCTCGATGGATTCGCTGCAGCTTTCGATTGCGCGTAATCGTCTTTTCACTCACCGGTCATTACGCTCTTCCTTGATTTCATCGGTGGGCGCTCTCGTCTTGAACTCTCCTATGTCTATCGCTGACCAAAATTGATTCGTTCGTGACAGTCGAGGAGGTACGCTTTTGAGCTGTCTCGTTGATAGACTATCCCATTTGATACGCCTGAGGGGCTGGTACCCCGTTATTTGCGCTCGAAGCAATACCGAATCGAATCGCGTTTTTTCTTCCATTACTGCTCAGCTCTGTGACAATTTCCAATTCGTAAACGTGCCAATTTTTTTTTTTTTTCTAAAGTAAGGAAATTGCAAATCGCCATCACGGCATGAGGAGAGCCCCAGAGAGGTTATGGCATGTTGCACCAGTCTCTTATAGTCTACTCAGCCTACTGCTGGTCTGGGAACGACTTGTGCGGGCTTGATCGACAAGCGAAGATTTCTCACTCAACAAGTCATTTTACCCGACCCCTCTCGCTCTCAGGATACTCAAGAACACGCACAGATAGCTTGAAACTCACAGAACTACTATCCAGAGGCAATGCACCGCAAGAAGAGCTTGAAATGGGATAACGGGAAGTAGCTACCAAATCCGCATCTCTGCCCAAGCCGAACTACACTCGCAAGACATTCTTCCTTCGGCTAAGCCTACTCTCTTGTCGACCAGAGTAATCACTGTGCTGTCCCCACCCTCTTTCGTCGTGATACCGATGAGTTGTGAGTGAGTCCACCTCGGATGCCGAACTTCGTTCGAGCCTCTCTGAGCTTGTGGAACTGGTTGATCTCGAGTGCTGAGTACTTGGCCGTGCTGCTCATGTCGTCCACTGCTGATCAGAGTCGAAATTGGGCGAAGTAGGGTGAGTGACGAATCGAGCAGGTTGAGAGCCGGCTGTAGAGGAAGGGGGGAGAGCGTTGCTGCTCGGGAGATGGTCGTAAGAATGATGAATAGTGATCTACAAGCGAGAGTGCATAGCTGGAGGTGGATGCTGGTGAGGAGGAGACGTGAAGAGGGAATGAGGAAGATGAGACTCGTATCGGCTCGCACAGGTCATCGGTGTTGCTGAATCGAGAGGAATAAGGTGCTATAAGGTCGTTCATCGCTCGAAGGTCGCTCAATCGAGCTAGGGAGGCGTGAGGAGAGAGGACCAATTTGATTGCAAACCCAAAAAAAAAAACCCCATTGCAAAACTTTTCGCTCAAACGCGATACGATTTGACTTCTCGCTAATCACCTCGACTCGCCCGCTCGCTCTTGCATTACAGAGCTCGCTCAAGCTGCCCTTCAGGCACTCAAACTCAAGCGTACGTACTAGCTCTGCTGCTCTCAAGAGCATGTTTTGATTTTCATCTTTAATCTAGTCTACCGGCTCTGCGTCCCGCCCTGAGTCGACCGCACGGCTTTCAATACGACCTGATCGTTTATCTCGAATCTCTAGTACTCGAATAACGACCTACGACTGATCCCTCTGCTCAGATCAAGTTCCCCTCCCTTTCTCTCGACCCACCATCGCGACACTCGAGCTGCTGTGAACGAAACCTGTACTGTAGTCGCGTTGAGTGTGCTCGCCGGGTGGAAAGATGGGAACGACGGTCGGGGAGTGCACTTTCGCATCTTCAGCCTCTTCCTTCGACAACTCGCGCGCCCCTCATCAGGGTTTACCTCGCCGATGCTGCTGGAGGGTAATGGTATAATTCGGTCTCTTGTCTAGACGACGCTTGCGACTTCGCTGCTTCGAGTACAGCTCAAAAGATCAGAAACGTGCGTTTCTCTCTTCTGTGCGCGCTGGTCGACACGGTCCTTTTCTACGACCATTCATCCGATCTCGGTCCTCTTGGCACGTCGTCGCGTGGCTGCTCTCTGGCGCACGGTGCGTACGTACGGCTCGTGCAACGACGACGGGGTGAATGTATTCTGGGTTCCTCCTCCCTCGAGTCTCTTCTCTCCATCTTACGAATCGATGCCTCGCTCGAAAGGGAAACGTGGAGCAGAACTTACGGAAGAACAAGAAGCAGAATATCTTCAATTCCATCAAAACGTTCAAGCGATCGCGGATCGATGGGAAAAAGACGCCAACGGTACGTCAATGCAAGGTGGACTTTGGACAATCGAGGGTTGGAGGAAAGGATGGGACGTTGTGGACCGGGGTCTTTGGAAGCAGCAAATCGAGAGGTATCGACTGAACGCTCTCGAGTACGTATCGGTTGAAGGTAGACGATTCCCGACTGATATTTTCGATCCCGAATTCGTTGAGTACCCGTCTCGTTGACTCTGTCGTGAATAATATTGCTGACTCGAACGTTCACGTTGGGGGCAAGACGAAAAGCCGACGTTGCCCGGTCTCGTTGCCTCAGGTTTCAGGTTACATTCGAGCAAGCTCTGTAATACCTGGATCTCTACGGTGACTGTAAGTTGAAGGTTGTCCCCATCGACGTTTGTAACGGATTCAACACTGAGTTTCGCGTTTGCCTCGCAGCGGGAGCTCCTCAAGCGGCTCTATCAGAGGCAGCAGAATGCGCTTCCTACGCGACTCGACAGAAAGACCTTCGACCTGTTGGCGCAACAGGGTTGTGCTAAACTGGTACAAGCGAGAAAGAATGAAGTAGCTGTCGAATAATGGGTAGTCAGGATTCGAGAAGAGGTCGACTGCATCGTCGAACGTCCGACATTTGGGGCCATCAACCAGAGCCCGCCGTCCCGACAACAATATGAGATCATCGTGCGCCTTCTCGGTGCCTGTTACGAGATGGTAAATCTTTCGAATAGAAAAGGGGAGCGACGAATCAGTCCTAAAGTTTTGGTTTGGGGTTTTCTCGTGCGTTTTTCGCCAATCCTTTCTTCTCGTTGGGTTCCGGGCTGACGGTCGCTCTTCTCGTAGCCGGATACTCAGGAGTTCAGAACATTGTATAAAACATACTCGGACGCAATCCCCCAACAGCCAGTCATCAATCCCTCGCTCACCGCATCTCGCGTCGAACTCGGTCCATCCCGTGTTCCTCTCGTGAGTATGAGTAACCAATCTCACTTCCAGCAATGACCTCAACTGACCGTGTGCTTGAATGCGTCTTAATGACGCCGACGTCCTGTTCCCAGTCGCAAGCAACTTCTCCTCATACTTCTCGCTATTCTCACATGCCTCCGCCTCCATTACCTCTCAACATCGACACGTCTCGCTCGTTCGCTCCCTTTCGCAGCGACTCCCCTACATCCACCTACGCCTTATCACCTTCACTCTCCTCTGATTTCGGGTTTAACGGCGGTCTCGGCGATTCCGTTCCGTTCTCGCCGTTGTCACACGAAGAAAGGGATCCCCGTCGATACTCGAACTCGACAAGCGCCTCTAACGACTCGTTCATGCAACCTCTCGAGAGAGCTAGAACTTTCCCGAATCATCTTCCCGGCCCGCTCAATCATGGAAGAGTCTCGTCCTCCTCTCGTCGCAACCCCTACCCAGAACGACATACTCTAGTATCGGCTCAAGTTCGCTCTCGACGTCGTCAAAACAGCGTCTCGTCCCTCTCGTCGCAATCGTCCGACTACTATCAACAACTCGGAAACTCGTGGCCTTCAATCGAACAAGCTTCTTCTACCGCTTTCTCTCATACGCCCTTTCCTTCGATCTACAATCCGACCCACACCAACGTCACGTCTCAGCCATCGCAGCTAGATCGTCGAGGAAGAACCGACTCTTACAGCTCCGTCTACGACTCGCCTCCGGCGACAGAGCGACCTGATTCACCACGTCACATCGTTCACGCACCGACTCCCCCCCCTGTACCACACAATCCTTTCGTCGTTCATTCTCGTCAAACATCTCATTCTCCTTCTTCCCCCTCGCCAGTTCTGGTCCATCACTCCCCCTCACCTCCACGACACGGACACGAAGGCCCAATCGATGAACAGCTCTACTCGAAAATTCTCAGGTCATACAGTCACAGCTCCTATGGACACGGAGCGGTCGAAGAAGTGAACGGAAAACTGGAGAGATTGATTCGCGAAATCGGACAGGAACGAGATGACGCAAGACGAACCGACATGGCGAGAGTCGTTCAGGTGTATTTGGACAGGTTGAGTAGCGTGAAGAATCTCACGGAGCTTCCGGAACCTCGACTCATCGTGAGTATCTTCGATCGTGCTTTCTTGCTTTTTTCTCGTCGACGCTGACTCGGGTGGATTCCTCCTTCCTCACTTGACAGCCGAACAACATTTCAAATGTTCGAACCTGTAACTCCATGCACACTCTTTCTATGAGAACAGGCAGGGAGACTCGTCTTTTCTTCTAGAAGACTCGAAACCCAACTTCCTCTCGCTTTCGAAACGAACCCATGTCCTTTGCCCCTTCTTTCATCGCTTTCTTGACGATCGTCTTTTGCTCCTATTCTTGTCGCTGATCTGCTTTACTTTGGTTGCTCCCTTCTTTCCCCGATCTCAACGAGTCTGCTTTTGTCTTCGCTCGCCGTCGTGCACCGATCAGAGAGAGGAGCAACGCCAGTTTTGGGCTGATTTCAAGCGACAAGAGGGGCGAAGGGTAGTAATCCCCTTCCGGTACACCGTGCGAGAAGATCTCGAGAACGCGCCGTGCTTTTCGCCTCGACTTCGCGAATGCACATGTCTCGCTCTCTCAATCGGGCCGATACTCTCTGATGCGACGTGTTTCTCTTCACATGAGAAAGAATTCCATCAATACAACAACAGAACACACCAGTTCAACAAAGAGATCCGATCAAGTCCAAATACAGCGTTACGAAGGAGGAACAGACTCTTGAGAAAGAGACGACGGGGAAAGAGGTGGCAAGAGTCCGATATGATCATACGAAGACGTCGAGGGAGAAGGAAGCTCGTGTGAGAGCTCGTTAGGCGGTAAAGGTGAAAGGAGGTCTCGATCGGTAGTATTCGAGGGAATCGCTCGTAGTTGTCCATTTACATCTTGATAGTACTCGTCCGAAGGTGCACCCTCGAGCGATTGGAAGAAAGGCTCGTGATGATCGTGAAGAGGAGATAGATGAGGCTGTTTTCGTGGACGTCGAGAGGTCGAGGAAGAAGAAACGGTCGAAGTGGAGGGTTGCGAACGATGACCACGAGGTCGTTTCGGACTGTCGTGAGGGCGAGGAGAGACAGGGAGAGGGACGTGACGAGGATCTACTGATGAGATTGGGATCGGGAGGAAGATTCGTTTGATCGACCGCCGTCAGACGACGAGGTCTTCTTGCTTTTGCTGCGACTCCTCCTGACGGGTACATCGACGTACTGACCGTCCTCCACCAGAACTGGGAGGGCCGTGTAGTCTCGCGACCTCGAGCTAGTCGAAGACGTAGAAGTTTTCGAGCTTTTGCTACTTTTCTTCGATTTCGACCTCCGTGACGAAGTCGACTGCGACTCAACTTGCAGGAACGCCGTCCCCGTAGCGTTCGATTCATTGAGTTCGTGAGGTTCACCCGCTGCGACTCCTTGTTCGAATTCTTCGATCGAGATTCCGAGTTCGCGCGCTCTTCTTCGGGCCCTCCTCCGTGCTCGACGTGCTTCCCGATCTTCCTCGTACTCTTGCTCGTTGCTGTAAGCTGTCGTGCCGTCCGACCGCGACGAGGACGTTTGCGAACGACTCCTTGTCGTTTCGAGCTCGAGCTGATTTTCCTCCAGCGGCGTCGCATCTTCCTCCTCCTCCTGTAATGCGAACGCTTCCGTCCCTCTCCCTTCGACACCGTTATCTCCTCCCGCGAGTGCTAGCTCGTCCTCCTCGTCGTTTTCCAACCGAATCTTCCCACTCCGATTCCACCAACTCTTGAGCAACATCCATCTCGTCAGTCCTGACCCTTCTTGCGCTCCTCCACCACTGATATCTCCTCCTCTCGCTCGCAATCTCCTTCCACCTCTCGTTGGCTCTGCGCCGATTCCCGAATGTAAACTCCAACTATCCTCGTCCCCTTCCTCTGCTCTTCTTGATCTTGTCCTCGTTACGCGTTCTACTCCTTCGTGGTCGTCTGAGACGAACGGGTTCAGTCGGCCGGAGGAAGGAGACGCTGAAGGTTGTTGTTGTTGATTGACCGGGAAATCTTCCTCCTCCTCTGATAGTTGAATCCGGTTCCGACGGTGTAGGCAGCAACAGAAGGGAGAGAGGATCGCTTTCAGTTGGTCGGAACGCGAGAAATCCTCCATCGCGACGAGTCGGAAAGTGGGAGAGGGAGAGTTCGGGAGCGAAAAGTTGCCGAGCGAGAGAAGGGGATAGGAGTGCAGAGGGGAACGCGTATGAGGAGGTTGAGGTGTAAGGTAAGCGGATACTGGAGGCGCGAAGATGCCGGATTGGAGTGACAGCGATGCGGAAGGAGAAGAGGTCGAAAGTTTCGCAACTTCGCGTTGAAAGCATTTCAAGACTCTCTTTCGCGGACTCAACGGAACAAGCAAGGACGATAGCATGACGAGAGAGACATATTCATGACGACCACAGCGAAAGAGCCGCCCTCAGCTCATGTCCTCGAGAATTTCCTCGCGAGAAAGCAAAACTTTCGCACGTTCGGTCGTCGCAAAGCTTTTTCGCACAGTATTATGACAACAATCGACTCGCCCTTGTACTACACTACTCGTCCCGATGGGACCTCAGCCCAGTTTCGTCTTGTACATCTGAACCGCCGCATCAATCGCATCCTCTATCGGTTGTAGCGCCTGATCAATCTCACGCCTCATCAGTACGCTCTCCCCTCTCAGATCACTCAGAGACAAGTACTCACCGCTTCCACCCTCTTCTTCAATTCCCCCTCAGGTCCGCCTCCCTCCTTCTCGGCCTCTTCGATCGCTTTCCCGATCCTCTCTCGACTCTTCTCCAAATAACCCTTGAACTTCTCCGCTCGCGCGTTCCGTTCCTTCACTGGAGCTAAGGCGAACGCGGAGGTATCGTTAGGACGAGGAGGTAGGATCGAGGACCAGAAATGACGGAGGAATTCGAGGGTTGTTGTAGAGATGGATTCGACCGTGAGGAGATGTGCGCGGGGGAGACCTGCGACGACGCGCATGTACGAGAGTGGAGACATAAAGGTCAGTCGGATTTGTCCGCAACGTACGGGGAGAGACAGAGAGGAGAGGGAGAAGGGAGAACGCACTAGAGTTTCCGGGTTTACGAGTTCGTTCGGTTTGAGATGAGATGTTTTCATTCATGTCTCGCATTCCTTCTCGGATCGCTTTCGAATCGACTTTGAACTGGTCGACGGATCGGACAGTATCAGCTCTGACCATGCTGATCGATTCCGTTCCATCGCTCTCATCGCCATCCCGATTCAAAGAGGACGCTCGAAGAGACTCACATTGTCCAATCTCCCATCCCAATCCAACACAATCTCGTCCCTCATCCTTCTCTCCCTCTCCTTCTTCTCAAACATCCCTTTCAACCCGTCCCCTCCCTCCTCTTGATCTTCCTCTTCCTCAATAGCGGCAGCCGTGAGAGTCCTCGTCGAGTTCGAATTGAGGGAGGATGATGTCGAAGGGAGGTTGAGACTGATTCGATCGGGTTGACGCGGAGTTGAAAGATCCGAGAGTTCGATTTCCGAATAATAGCGACGATCCTGTTGAGCCCATGTTTCTACTCAGCTCACGCTATTCCTGGTATAGAGTGAGAGAGGAGAAGAGGGACTAACACCGGCGTTACCCGGGTCGACGTAGGTTCGTTTCGGTTCGTCCGGATTCGAACCTCTGTGCATTCTCGACCTTTTCCCACTTAGCCAGCAATCGAGAGACTGAGAGGGAGGAGAGCGTACAGTGCTTGTGAGAGTAGACGTTCACTGTGTTCGTTGAATCGTCGCATCAGAGGTAAACTAGCTCTTTGACCTCCAGCTTTCATCGTGTAATCTTTCGGCAAGTTCGTGATCTGCCCCCATTCTCAACTCTTCGTTAGTCTCAATTCGACATCAATAGTCTAGAGAGGACAACGCACCTCATGTTGATCCTCCTCCGTCGCGGCCAAATCCAACAGCCTGTAAATCTGATCATGATCCGTTTCGTGTTGTGGCGTGATCCCATCGTCCTCTTGTCCGAGATACTTGTCGAATATGGGATCGTCTCGAATAGAATCTACTGCAGCTCGATTCGTCGTTCGGTTCCGGTTGAAGAGTTTCGATTGAAAGTACCGAGTCCAGAATTGAGCTTCATCCAACTGTCGTCGGCGCCTGGATTAAGTCTCTACTTGCACGCGACTTAGACAGGGATCGAACGTACCGGAGTAGGGACATTATCGTTATAAGCCTGCAACACTACCGGGAACTCCTCGAAAATTTCCCTAATCAACCCAGGAGTAACTTTAACCGTCACTTGTCCATTCTGACCCGTCACCGTTTTCGGATCTACCATTTGACCCGATTTCCCTCGCATGAGGGATTCTTCCGCCGCGACGGAATCGAGCAGATGTTGACGTCCTTCCCAGAATTCAGATTCCGTCATTTGACCCGAAAGGACCAACGAACGATGTAGAGAGAGAAGACCGGGATTCGTTTGAAGTACTTGTTTACGGAGTCGATAGACACCTCCTTGGGATCGAGACGTCGAATTCGAGGTCGTTCCCGTCGGAGCTGGTGAACCCGAAGATGCTCCATTCTCATTTTCTACAGCTTTCGCCTTCCCTTTTCCCTTATCCGCACCACTGGCTCCTCCTCCGACCCCTCGGGTCGTCGCTGGAGTCGTAGAGGAGGTGGCAGCCTCTGCTTCCCTCTCCCGATTCCTCGCGATCATTCCACTCAATTCCGCCTTGAACCTCTCCCTATCGCTCAACGCCGTCGCTGCTGAAGTAAACGTGAAATTGTAGGAATCTTCTCCAGAGGATTGAGACGAAGTGAAGGCGATTTTGAGCATCACTCGAGGTCCTCCTTCTTTCGATGCGAATAAAGCTAGCATTTCAACATCGCGTCAGCCTGGACTGAACAGTGGGAAGCTTGTAAGTAGATAGGGATATACGCACCGGTCATTTGAGGGGAGGAGATGGAGAGTTCGGGAGAATTAGATGAAGATGAAGGAGACCAGGTTAACGCCGATTGAGTGAGTTGTAACAAGCCCGAAAGCTTCTTGTACGATGTTTGAGCGGTGCATATTGTTCCTGCTGCGGCGGAGGTCGACATAGCTCGTTGTAGGGGAAAGTGAGAGAAGAATGAATCATTCAAGTTTCTCGAAGATCGCGGTTCGCTCTCTTTCTCCCCTTCACTCCTGATTCTCGATGATGCTCTTACGCCGGCTTCCTCCTGCTCGGATACCTTCCCTCCGGACACGCTCGATCCGATGCTCGTCTTCCTCCTCCTCGGCTTCCCAAATCCCCCTCGTGATCGCCTCCGCCCCTACCTATTCCCGACACTTAGTGATTCATACTCCTCACCCTGCATCAACCTGGCCAAGTCACTTGGAATCCATTTCCCCTTTGTACCGAGAACTCGGCAAGAGGTGGAGTAAGGACGAGAGGTTCAAGGACGTCGGGTTCGGGGTTAGTGAAGGTGGAAATAGGAATGTTGATACACGGACAGAGGAATGGGATAAAAGGAAATCAAAGTTTGAGGCACCGAAAGAGGGGGAAACGGAAGAGTGCGTTCAGGGTTTTCTATTTCCTCCCTCTCTTTCCTCTACGAGATGAGCGAGCTGATAAAGGATTGTGTGCGTGTGTAATACTCAGAGTCTACTCAGCGACCCTCTACCCCGATTTCGTTCGTTTCCCTCAGTTCTCCCTCTCCTCCCTCGCGAAATTCGAATCCAAATTCGATTCCCTCCCTTCTCGTCCCATCGCTCCTTCCTCTGCTTCCACGTCAGCACCAGCACGAACACATATCTACGTATGTACACACGGCTCAAGAGACTGTAAATGTGGAGATCTAGGCGAGAAACTGTATCAATCCATCTTGTGTGAGCTCAAACGGCGTAAGATCGGAGGTGAACCATCCGTTTCCTCGTCAACAGTTGGAAAGGCAGAGGGAGAGGCCGGAGATGGAGTGAGAGTGAGTAGGATCGCACATATCGGAGGACACAAATTCGCGGCGAACGCTCTAGTCTACAACGAGCAAACCGGGAAATGTGACTGGTGAGCTCATATTCTCCCACTTGACTCTTTGACTCTTTGCATCGTATGAACTGCGAGAAACTGACTCGCCGCGTTAAAACGCGAATGTGCGGAAATTAGGTATGGACTCCTATCTGAATCGGACGTTACCCCCTTGCTCGATTCCGCCCTCTCGACGAATCCCTCCCTCGACACGACCCTCTACCCCAATTGGCGAGGTCGACTCGGTCTCTCCCCCTCCGAAATCAAATCCCTCTATCTCTCCTCCTCCGCCTCCAAATCTTCGAAAAAGGGACAACTCGCCCAACAACTCGGCGAACAAGTGATGATCAAATTCGTCACGTATGAAGGAGAAGAGCTCGAGATGATTGGGTACGAAGGGGAAAGTTTGATGAGCGTCGCAAAGAGGGGAGTGGCACCTTCGATTTTAGCGACTTGTGGTGGGAATTGCGAGGTACGTTTTCCTCTCGGTCCTTGGCATCTTGTCTTTCGTGAAAGGAGGTTGACAAGACCGAGGTTGCCATACAGTGCGCAACTTGTCATGTCCATATCCCACCTCTCGTCCCTTCTTCTTCTTCCTCGACGACAAGCGACCCGCTAGCGACAACGACGACTCGTCAACCCGCTTCGATCCCGGAGTTACCGAGCACATTGCCGGAAATGACGGATGAAGAAGATGAACAATTGGATTTCGCGATTGGTGCGGATGATGATTCGAGGTAAAGCCCCTCTCTCGCTTTCCCCCCTACTCGAGTGACCGTGACCGTGACTGATGAGATGGGATGTGACGGTGAATAGGTTAGCATGTCAGATCCCGGTGACGAAAGAACTGGGGGAATGGATAGAAAAGGGAGGGAGGATCAAGCTCCCGCGATACTAGATTCTTCGACTTGAGCCCAGTGACTGACTCGTCGGCCTAGAGAATCCTACCTACTTACTTATCAAGTCACTACCGATGAGCGGGACAAAGAGAACGCGCGTGAGACAGATTGGGCGAAGGAGAGAAGCGCGGAAAGGGTTCTAGCTTCGCGAATCTGTAGGGTTTCCGTTGGGAAGCACGTTAACGGGGCGAATCCTATCGCCCGCTGCTTCCCAGGACGAGCCGTACAGTACACGGTAGCATCTCAAGACTCAACAATTGAATCGCAGGATAGGAGAAAAGCTTGAGCTTGCGAAGCTTGGCGGTAGAGGAAAATGAAAATGAGAATTATGAGGAGGTTGGATCCTGGCGAGTACGATAGCCGTTTGGCGCGTTAGTGCTGGGTTTGATAGAATGACTGGAAGTCTCCGAGAACAAAAAGATACAAAACGCGCAGCTTTTGAACGTGGAAATGCGAGAGTGAGCCTATCTTGCTTTTCTCCCCACCTTTGACTCAGCTCTCTTTGCTGAGGATAACGACTCGCCTCACTCTCGTCAGCTTCAGAAGAAATCGATCCCGAACGAACCCGCGAACGGAACGAACCTTTGGGGGGAAAATCGAATGTCCAACAACTCTCCCTTCTCCTCGTCATTCGTCGTCCCGATCCATCACCAGCACAAGAACAGTAGTCCACTACTCGACTCCCAATCTCAATTCCCACCTTCACCGAACCTATCTTCATTCATTCCGGGCTCGTTCTCTCAGCAACACGATTCATCATCTTCTTCCTTAACTCCCAATTCATCCGCGAGGAGTTATCGACATTCGACCTTGTTGGAAGGAGGGAAATACACTGAAGATTGGAATACTCGAGGAGGATCGTCGCAGTCTTCGTCGTTGTTACCGTATTCGACTAGTTCCCCCTCCTCTCACACTTCGGTTCATCGTCAAACTCGTTCAGTGGGTAGAGTACCTTCGATAGGTCATTTACAACAAGCACAAGCACCACCAAGTCGTTCGAACTCACAGAGGAATAGTATGATGATCCCTTCTTCGTCATCTTTCGGACTGGGAGGAGGAGGAGGTTCGAGTGACGGAGCAGCTAGTCGAGGGAATCAAGGTCTGTCTCCATCCTACTCTCTATATCTAGTTGACTGTGTCGCTGATAGAACTGCCCGCCGGTAGACGTTATGATGGGAGCTAGTCCTAGTCCTTCGACCTCCTCGACTGCGAATTCATTCATGACTCAACAGCATCAGCAACAGCAGCATCACTACCGCGCCCCTTCGACCGGAATGAGCAGAGGATTATCTCACGACGGACTCGCTTCAAACACTCCTTCTCGAATCGGAGGTCAATCGAGTTCTCTCCTTCCGACTTCTTACGGCGGAGCAAGTTCGAGTGGAGGAGGGGAAAGAGGTAGACCTTTATCCTACGCCGGAGTCGGAGTTGGAGGTGGATACACTCCAATGTCTGGAGTTCAATCGAATTCGTCGTCCTCAACTTCACCTCGAATGCAACCTCCTCCTTCTCCCTCTTCTTCCTCTCGCTACAACAACTCGACCTCGACCGTTCCTTCTTCCCATTCAGCTGCTGCTAATGCGGCTGCGGGATTCTATCCACAACATATCGCTCAATCGTACGCAATCGGAGGAGGAGGATTGAGTCAGCAACAACAAGCTTCGACGTCGACTTCGGCTTCTACTTCAACTTCTTCCCTTTCTCTTTCGCCGCATCCACTCGGTCATCCTCCGCCTCCTCAGAGCGTATCGCCGCAACAATACTATCAGTCGCAGCATTATCTGGACCACGCGATGAGACAATCTTCATCAGGAGGAGGAGGAGGTCAATCGGCATCTTCCCCATCGACGAGTCACGCTCCTTCAGCCGGTTCTCCTTCTCTCTACCACCAACAACATTCTCACCATCAGCAGCATCAACCTCCGCATCACTATGGCGGCGGATCAACCGATCTTCGGTCCCTCTCGCTCAATTCTGCCTCGACTCTTCATTCTCCCAACCTAGCCTCAGGAGGAGGATTCCCTTCGCCGCAAATGGGAAGAGGAGGAGGTGGTGGAAGGGTCAAGAAAGGGTTGAAGAAAGTGAGGGATGTGAACGAGATTGAGAGGAAAAGTAATGTGCAACCGAGGGGGAGGAGAGCTGATCCCGCTGGAGGGTTCATCAGTGTACGCCTCATTATCATCTCTCCCTATTTCAGTACTCGTATCTTCCGCCGAGTGCGCGCGAGGGAATCGAAACTGACGAACCGATTTTTGTTTCTCTTTTGATTCGTGAATAGCCTCTGAAAGCTTTAACGACTCACTTACCACAAACCTATAATCTCGTCAACCCATCCTTCCACTACGAGACCTCTCTGAACCCTCGCCGAGTCTTGACGAAACCTTCGAAACCGGCTCAAAACGATGGATTCGACAACGAAGATTCCGATTACATTCTCTATGTCAACGACGTCCTAGGTCCCGAAGACAAGGATCGTTATTTGATCTTGGATGTATTGGGTCAGGGAACGTTCGGACAGGTGGTTAAATGTCAGAATATGAAGACTCATGAGATTGTCGCGGTAAAGGTCGTCAAGAATAAACCGGCGTATTTTCAACAGAGTATGATGGAGGTTACTATACTCGAACTCGTAAGACTCTCTCCGTCTATCCTTCTCTTCTCCCGCTCCCTTTCGAGTTTCGGAAGAAAAACCGGAAAACTGACTCATCTCGACGATTTCATCCTGTTTCCTCGCTCTCTCTCTTGTTCTCTCGCGAGAAATAGATCAACAATCAATGGGACAAAGACGACGAACACCACATGCTCCGACTCAAAGATACCTTCATCCATCATTCTCACCTCTGTCTCGTGTTCGAACTCCTCTCGAACAACTTGTACGAATTGATCAAACAGAATTCGTTCCGAGGATTATCGACGAGTTTGGTCAGAGTGTTCACGGCTCAATTGTTGGATGCGATGGCGGTTCTGGCGGAAGCGAAAATCATTCATTGCGATTTGAAACCTGAGAATATTCTCCTCAAATCGTCAGTTCCTCGTCTCTTCCTCATCTCTCTTGCCGATAAGTTTCGGTATGACTGATGGCGGGATGAGGAATGGTTGACTAGACTTCAATCCCCAACGATCAAAGTAATCGATTTCGGTTCAGCCTGTCACGAGAAACAAACCGTCTACACCTACATCCAATCTCGATTCTATCGTTCTCCGGAAGTGATCCTCAGTCTACCCTATTCGGCAATGATCGATATGTGGTCTTTGGGATGTATTTGCGTCGAATTGTTCCTCGGGTTACCGTTGTTCCCCGGAACGAGTGAATTCAATCAGATTACTCGGATCGTCGAGATGCTAGGGTGAGTTCCTCTCCCGCTCTCATTCATGATTTCACACATTTATTGATGTGTCCGGTGGATTGATCTTCATAGGATGCCACCGGATCACATGTTGGATAAAGGAAAACAAACTTCGCATTTCTTTGAAACGTTCGCCGACGAATACGGAAGGAGACGATATCGATTGAAGTCGTTGGAACGGTACAGTCAAGAATTCAAATCGACGAACGAACAACCGAGTAAGAAGTATTTCTCGGCGACGACATTACCGGAAATCATCAAACAGTATCCGATCGTGAGGAAAGGGTTGAAGGAAGCCGAGGTTGATAAAGGTCAGTTCTCGTGACATTCAGACAGTCGCCTACCGCTTGACTGAATTGGCAGAGGGGATTGACAGAAATGAGGAATCGAATCGCCTTCATCGATTTCGTTCAAGGATTACTCAATCTCGATCCGGAACAACGATGGACTCCCGCTCAAGCCCGAATGCATCCTTTCGTACTCGGCGAACCTCTCACCTCTCCTTTCGTCCCTCCACCTCGTCACGGTCTCCCTAAACAATCCACTTCTTCTTCTTCCTCGACTTCTCCGATCGATCCAACGAAACAACGACCTTATGGAGGATTACCTCCGGCACCGAACGCAAATCGACCGAGACAAACTTACGACGCGAAAGCGTACGCTCAACAACTGAACCAACAACAATCGTACAACGTTCAAGCTCAACGAGTTTCTCAAGTTCCTCCCACAAATCCTTACGCCGCCGACGTTCAAGCTCAAGCTCAAGCCCAAGCGCAGGCTCAGGCTCAGGCTCAGGCACACGCTCAAGCTCACGCACAGGCGCAAGCGCAAGCTCAGGCTCAAGCTCAAGCTGCCGCCGTCGCGAGACAACAACAACTTCCTCCTCCGTCTCTCTACGGTCCCGCTTCCGGAGGTTACGCCCCTCGAACGACAGGAACGACGACGACGACGGGAGGACCGAATCCAGCAGCAGTCGCGAATCCTCCAGCGGTACATCATTATCAAACGACGAGAGGAAGGTCGGGAACGATTGGACAAGAGTTACCTCCAGCACTACAGAAATTGGGTCATGATTTGAGCGTGCATTCGGGGACGGGTCAATCTATCACCCCAGTGTCAGTTCTTCCTTTCGAACCACAGTCACTCGAGGAAAATGAGCTGATTGAAGTCGAACCTCGAGACTGACAGACTTCGAAGAGAAGATCAATGGCAAGCTTGGGAGAGATCGTTACAAGAAGGAAACGGAGTTCAAAGACGGATATCAATCTCGACAAAGAATCCACATCTAAACCTCTTACAGGAACAAGTGAGTCCTCTTTACTGTTTGTCAATCTCGAGTGAGATGTTCATCTGTCGTTTTTGCTTCTCAGGCGGAACTCAACAGTTGGAATTCCCCGGCTCGAGTGAAACAACAACCTTCGTACGGATCTTACTACACATCACCTCACCAACCCTCTCAACCTCAATTCTCGGTCGTCGTCGACGATGGAGTCGTTCCCTCCTCTTCCTCTTCCGCTTCCCGTCCATCACATTCCGCCGACATTTTCGGTCCCGGAATCGCCGCACCTCCCTTGGCCTACTCTGCCAGTAATCCTTCTTCTCGATACGCGCCCTACCCTCCGACCGTCGTCGGGGGCGCTTCGAATTCGAACCCTGGATCGATTTTACCCCTCTCGCAAGCTCCTCCGCCTCCGATGGGTGCGGCTCCTTCGTCAATGAGCGGGATACAGCAGGATCCGACGACGTACGATCTGTATAATCAGCAACAGCAGCAGCAGCAACTTCATCAACAACAAACACCGAGTCATCATCGATTGTCGCAGCAAGGACCTGGAGGAGGTTCAAATTTCTATTCACCTCGGTTTTGAGACGACTCTCGTCAACCACGAACGAACGGAGGCTCACGAGGGATTTAAATCTCGCTGGAATCGACCGAGCGAGACGAGAGGGAATGAAAAGAGATCGAAATGAAACGAAAAATAGTAAATTGTCTGAATTGAATCTCTGTGCAATTCTTCTCCTGTTTTTGTTTTGTGTACCTTCCTTCCATCTTCTTCTCCTCTCATATTCTAGCACTCTACTCTCTCTCTCTCTCTCCATCTCTCCATTTCTCATGAGCTCTTGGTTGCTCTTTCGCTCATCTCCCTCCTTTTCTCGCACCTTTTTTTTTTGAGCTCATCGTGATACACAGCAGACACGAGATCTCTCAACGACTCGAGGAAGTCTACACTGGAGGAGTCGGTTACGAGTTCATGCATCTGCCTTCGAAGCATGAACGGAGATTCCTCGAAACGATGTTGGAACAATCCCACGCGGTACCGATTTCGAAGGAACGACAACGAGAACAGTGGGAGTTGTTGGCGAAATCGGAAGGGTTCGATGCGTGGTGTGCGAAGAGATTCCCGAATGTCAAGAGGTATGGATTACAAGGTGGAGAAGGAATGATGGTTGCTCTCGCGGCTCTCTTCGAAGAAGCTGGGAAAGAAGGAATCGAAGATATCGTTCTGTGAGTCGCTTGCCCGCTTCTCTCCGGCTGAATTAGCTGACGTTTCGTTGTAGCGGCATGCCTCATCGAGGTCGTCTCAACCTCCTCACTCAAATGCTCGATCTCGATATGCGCCTCCTCGTTCGCAAGATGAGAGGACTCCCTACTTTACCTCCTTCCCTCACCTCGCCCGAATTCAGCGACGACGTACTCTCCCATCTCTTCCTCTCTACCGATTACTCAACGTCGTCTTCCTCGAACCCTCTCAAAGTACACCTTCTCCCGAATCCGTCTCACCTCGAAGCGATCACTCCCGTCGCGCAAGGATTCGCTAGAGCTCTTCAAATTCCTTTCGGCTCAGCTGCAAAGGACGACACCGAACTGGGTGACCGCGTTCTCAACATCAGCTTGCACGGAGATTCAGCATTCGGTGGACAAGGAATCGTCGCCGAAACGCTCAACATGGCTTCTCTCCCTCATTTCAACGTCGGTGGAACAGTTCGAATCGTCGTCAACAATCAACTTGGCTACACGACTCCAGCGATTCAAGGTAGAACTTCGTTCTATGCTACCGATCTCGCGAAATCGATCTCGGCTCCGGTTTTGCACGTCAACGGAGATCGAATCGACGACGTTGCAAGGTGTTTGAAGCTTGCGTTCGCGTATCAGAGAAAGTTCAGGAAGGATGTTATCGTCGACCTGGTCGTTTATCGACGATTGGGTCACAATGAGCTTGACGAACCGTCTGTAAGTTTCCTTTCTCTCGCTCTCACGAGTCGACGACTGTCGCTCATCGCTTTTGTCTCGACAGTTCACATCGCCGATCATGTACCGTCGAATCAAGGATCTACCTTCCGTCGCAAGCATCTACGAGAAATCACTCATCGACGACGGCGTCCTCGATGCATCCGAAGCCTCGACATTCCGCAAAGAACACTTTTCGAAACTCGACACTTCGCTCGTTGCCGCCGAACCGAAGAACTTTACCGTTCCCGAGCTCGAGATGCCTCGAGGATGGAACGAAATGACCTGGCCTTCGAAAGGAGAATGGGAGAAACCGGTCGAGACGGGAGTCGAGGAACAAGTCTTGAAGGAAGTGGGAAAGAGAAGTGTCGAAACTCCGGAAGAGATCGTGAGTCAGACGTCTTCGCTTTTATGAGGCTAGAACTGACAAGCGAACGTTTTAGACTGTTCATCCTCGACTTACCAAGATGCATATCGCGAAACGATTGCAAAGTGTCGAAAAGGGAGAAGGAATCGACTTCGCGACTGCGGAAGCAATGGCGTTCGGATCTCTCCTGCTCAATGGCTACAACGTTCGGTTGTGTGGACAAGATAGTGGACGAGGAACGTTCTCTCAACGACATGCGATCTTTGCCGATCAAAACTCTGAACAAACAGCCGTTCCGCTTCAAACCCTAGCGACGAATCCACCTCCGAGCGCGAAGGATGTCGAGAAGATCGGAACGTTCGAAGTTGTCAACTCGCCTCTGTCAGAGTATGCCGTCGTCGGATTCGAACAGGGAGTCGCTTGGGTTTCTCCGAAACTTCTCCCGCTCTGGGAAGCTCAATTCGGTGATGTGAGTTAGGCTCAGTATGACCCGAGCGAATTGTCACTTATAGCCCTCTGCTCACAGTTCCACAACACGGCGCAAGTGACTCTCGACACGTTCTTCGGATCGAGTGAAACGAAATGGGGAATGCAAAGCGCTTTGACGCTTCTCCTCCCTCACGGATACGGTAAGTTGCTCTCCTATTTCTTGCGAAGCCGCCTGCTCACCGCGTCTTCTTGGTAGACGGAGCTGGTCCCGAGCACTCGAGCTCTCGAATTGAACGCTTCCTCCAACTCACGAACGAACCTCTCCGTCGCCAATCTTTCACTCCCTCTCTCCACGCCGTCAATGTCACGACTCCCGCTCAATATTTCCACCTCCTCCGTCGTCAAATGCTTCGACCTTACCGTAAACCTCTCGTTGTCTTTTCGCCGAAAGGGATCCTTCGACTACCCGCTGCCTCTTCGACTCTCGCCGAGATGGCAGAAGGAACGAGTTTCCAACCCGTTTTGACGGAACGTATCGAGGAGCCGGAGAAGGTCGAGAGAGTTGCCTTCTTGAGCGGAAAGATGTATTACGATCTCCTCAAACAACGAACTGATCGAGGACTCGAAGGGAAAATCACTTTCGTTCGTATCGAGGTGAGTCTCTCGCCCCTTCGAAACGAGACTTCGAAGGCGAGCTCACTCGCTTTCTTCACCAGGAAATCTCTCCATTCCCCTACGCTGCGGTCTCTCGCGTTCTCGACACCTACAAGAACGCTCAATCGTTCCTGTGGGCTCAAGACGAACCGGAAAACGCCGGAGCTTACACCTTCGTTCTACCTCGATTGCAACAAGTTCTACCAAAGGGAGTCGAGTTGGAGTACGCGGGAAGAGAGGCGATGGCGACGGTTGCTCCCGGGGTCAAGAGTTGCTTTGAGGAACAGAAGAGGGAAATCGAGGAGAAGATCTTTGGGGGACTCTAGTCGCTAGTTCGTGGTTTCTGATGGATATCTTCTTTCATTTGCAACGTCATCTTTAGTACTGACAGCTCCCTTGATCGCTGCTGAGTTGTGCGGCACGAGTGTAGGCGAACGAGACTGTGCCTCTTCTCCTTCGCTTCTTTCTTCCCGCTTCCAGCTTCGTTCGAGGAGGTTCGTCGCTGTCCACGATCGGATCGAGTACAAAGGACGAGAAGAGACGTTGTGTTCGTCTTCTCACGTGTCACTCCGTCCCCTTTCAAAGACGCCGCTCGAACCTCTCTCCAATTGCGCACGAGCCCTTCAATTGATGACCCTTCAATTAGCGATTCTTCTCTGCTTTCTCCTCTACTTCTCACTCTCTACTCGAAGATTAGTGAACATGCCTTCTGACTGCTGCACTCGCCTGTATCGATGGTGGAAACGACAAGGGGCAATTCGGCTCGAGGAAGAAAGGGAGGAAGAGGAACGGGTGGTGATGGAGAAAGGGATCTTACCGTTAGATGCAGATGCTGTCGAGGAGGCGTCGGATACAGAAGAGGGGGAGGAGGGTTACACTCGTGAGTTGGACTTCGTTGTTCTGTCTCTCACTCTCGAGCTGACCCACTTTCGTCAATGTCTCCCACACCGTAGAAGCTCGCCTCCTACTCGAATGTGTTATCGCCTCGATCTGGAACGCCTTCTGCCTCGGCTACCTCATGCTCTTCCCGAGTTTCGATCCAATTTCGAACGAAGTCATCTGTCCTCGTCCCGCTTTCTTGCACGTCCTCTTGGCTCTCGCTGCCTTACCTCTTGTGATCGGAATGTTAGCTGGAGCTGAGGCGAACTGGGGTCAGAAGGAGGCGGAAATCAGGATGAAAAGGTCAACTTGGAAAAATACGTTGATTCTGCTTGGTTTCATTGGTAAGTGCTTTCGCTACGATCGTGGTAGCTGAGGACAAAGCTGACACAGTACTCCTGTACAGGCTGCTGTGCCGGTATCGGATTACTCGTCGCGTTCGTCGCTCGCGATCAAAATGTTTGGCTGCAGAACGGCTTGTTTGCGACCACTCGTACGTCTTTAGCCTCCGCCCTGTCTTCCTCTCCGTCGTACTGACATGCTCTTGACTTTCTGACAGTCTTGGCGCAAGCTCTTTTGCTTCGAAGATACGTGAGCTCAGACGAAGCGAGTTCGCAAGAGCATTTCCCCTTCCGCCGCGATACCCCTTCTACCCCTGTCTCGACCTACTCCTGCTCGAACGAGAAAGTCAGCGTTTACGAGTTCCTTCGGGAGACTTACACGTCGAGCTCAAATTGAGTACAAATTCGTTTGACTCGCTTTTTCGCCGTAGACTACTTTTGTCCCGCTCTCCTCTGTCAATGTACTTTCTCTTGCTTGTGCCTCTAAGAGGAGCTCGGAAAAGCACACGCACCTGAGCCTTGAGTGCTGGTTTCGCGCGGTGCCAGTGACTTCCTTCGACGTTTTTCTCCTGATCCTCTCGCTTAATCCTTGTTACTTCGCTCGGCAGTCACCTGAACCTCGTGGGAAACCTCAGATACGTCTAGCTTGACCTCGATGACCTCGCGGAACTCAGCTTGGCGACTGCAGCAAGAAACGACGGATGACTTGAAAATGGCGCCTTCGTTCGCGAGGAAGTCGCAAACAGAGGCCCCTTCGGAGAAAGCGGTCTCGACCGAACGCAGCGGTGATCTTTTTTCGGCAGAAAATTTTCAGAATCTGTCGCCATTCTTGTTCGACCTCTTTTTCACTTTCCTCACTCTCTCCTCACCTCGCCGCCTGCACTAGCTCGACCGTACCACAGAGAACGCGTATTGTTGGGCAATGACCTCTACGAAGAGCTACGATGGAGGATCAACTCTAGAAAGAAAGCAGTCGACTTCGGTCGACTACAAGATGGGCTCGAATGCCGAGAAGGGAGACGCGTTGGGGGACAAAGATGTCCGGGTCATGCGAGATGGAAGTGGTGTAGGAACCACCCACAGGCGTTTAACCGCTAGGCATATTACCTTCATCGGTATCGGAGGTGGAATCGGAACAGTAAGCCTCCCTCTCGTTCCGCCCTGAGTCTGGGACTAGTGAGACTGACAGAGCTCGCTATTAGGGTTTATTCATTGGTACTGGAGCAGCATTGGCGAAAGCGGGACCGGCGGGTCTCTTACTGTGAGTTTTCTTTTGTTGTGTTTCTCCGTTCATCATACTGACGTTCTCATGTACAGTGCATACTGCGTCGTCGGAGCTATCCTATGGTGTGTCATGGAATCGATCGGAGAACTCGCGACTCTCGTAAGCTCAAAATCCTCGAAGTTTTGATTTCTTCGCAAACTGACTCGTTCATTTGTGTGCCGATAGCTCCCTATGGCCGGTACCTTCGTCAACTTCACGTCTCGTTGCATCGACCCTGCAATTGGATTCACTCTCGCTATTTCTTACGGTTACTGTGAGTTGCTCCAGTTTTCCTTTTTCGAACGTCCGACTTTTCGCTTAACCGTCCACCTCTCTAGGTTACACGATCGCCATCGCCTCTGAATGTTCCGCCGCCGCTATCCTCGTATCATACTGGTCCGACATCACGCCAGCCCTGGTCATCACCATCTCTCTCGTGTTAATCTTCATCATCAACATGTCGAGCGTACGATTCTACGGTGAATCCGAGTTTGTCACGTCGATCATCAAAGTATTGTGCTTCCTCGGTCTCGTGAGTACTGCCTCCTTTCCTCTGTTTCGTTGAATCGACCAAGTTGGAAATTGACGGTTTCGTTTCGCTTCGAATTCAGGTAATCGTCGGGCTCGTCATCACTCTTGGAGGAGCTCCTGATCATGATCGACGAGGGTTCCGATACTGGAACGATCCCGGAGCGTGGGCTCAACCTTACGGGCTTTCAGGGCAGACTGGCAACTTTGCCGGATTTGTCTCTGCGTTCATCAATGCCGCCTTCTCGTTCATCGGTGTAGAGACGGTCGTTATCGCCGCCGGAGAAGCCGCTAACCCTCACAAGTCAATCCCCAAGGCCGTTAAACGAGTCACTTACCGTATCTCTTTCTTCTGTAAGTTTTACCTCTCGCTTCTTTCGAGCCCACGAGTTGTTACTGATCAGCTTCGTGCAATCAGACATCCTCGGAGCTGTTATTATCGGTATGATCGTACCAAGTAACAACCCCGACCTCGTCTCTGGAGCTGGAAACGCAAACTCGTCGCCCTGGGTCATCGCCATCAAAACTGCCGGTATCTCCGCCCTCCCCTCTATCGTCAACGCGTGTATCCTCGTCTCTGCCTGGTCCGCTGGAAACGCCTACTGTTATGTTGGAGCTCGTATCATCGTCGCCATGTCTCTCGATCGTCAACTCCCGAAAGTCTTTTCGAAAACAAACCGATGGGGAGTTCCTTGGGTCGCAGTCATCACTTCCTGGTTGTTCGGTCCTCTCGCTTACCTTTCTCTCGGGTCTGGAGGAGCTGCTCAAGCTTTCACTTGGATTCTCAATCTCGTGAGTTCCCTCTCTCCTCGAACGTCTCTGAGCGATGTAGGCTGACCCTCGTTCGTCTTCGTAGTCCACCGTCGCCGGTCTTCTCGCATGGGGTACCTTGTCGTTCGCCTATGTCAGATTCCACAAAGCTGTCAAAGTTCAAGGCTTGGATCGAAACGAATTCCCTTTCAAAGGAAGACTTCAACCCTACGCAGGTTACTTTGGATGCGTCGGATCTATCGGTGCGTCTCTTCTTTCCCGAGTCATATCCCTTCGACTCTCGCTGATTCCTCTCTTTCCTCCCTGCAGTGATCGCTCTCGCTCAAGGTTACTCGGTCTTCCTCAAAGGTCACTGGAACACTCAAGATTTCGTCGCTTCCTACATTGGTTTCCCCATCTTCATCGTCCCGGCAATCGTCTGGAAGATTTACCACCGAACGAAATTCGTTCGAGCGAGCGATATGGATCTCTACAGCGGACGATTCGATCCTGCGTTGGCGGGACCTCCCGAACCGGAACCGACGACTTGGTACGGAAAGTTCATCGAATGGCTTTGCTAAGGTGTCAGGGTAGAAGAGGGAGTCGAGGAGTATCGTTCTCCCTTTTTTGTGTTTGTTTTGTTTGTTCGTTTATTCAGAGATCGTTCATCCGGTCTGAAACCCTTGTATCTATCTACCTTATCTCTTTATCACCTAGATATCTTCTTATACCCCCCACCTCGCAACCTCGTTAGAGCTTACCTCGTTAGAACCTCATTAGTTTGTTTCCTCTTTCAACCTGAGATGCAAAACTATGTTCATTTCGCAATCATCCATGCGTCCACGCGTGCCAGAGATAATCTCTCTGTAGACCGTGAGAGTGACTGTTCGATTTGAGCCAAGGTGATTTCGACGATTTCGAAGAGCTTCAGCGCGTCCTCCGTTGATTGGCACCTGACGGTCGTGCCACTTTGGATTCAAATGGAGAGTATCGGCATCCGCTACTTTGTGTGCGAGCATTGAATTGAAATCTCTCGACACGCGCGATGACTGTTTTCCTCTTTTCGAAACTCGAGTTGTTCCACAGTCCACAAAGCCTCAACACCGTTCGTCCTCCTAATGAACGAGTCCGAGGAGCTATATCGGATCCCTGCCCCCGCACATCCTTGTTTCGTATCCTTCTCTACCGAAGCGGCACCAACTCGCTCAAAACCATCCTAACTGGCCTCCGACTCCCGTTATCCGCCCGCAACTCAGGGCCACATCCAAGGCAGAGACCTTTACTTGGAGACGATTCCATTCGAACCTACAAATTTCTCAAGAGAGGTTAGTGCAGAAGGAGGAGGAATCCGAACACAGAGCGGTGAATCTTACCCAGAAGTTCAGCCACCGCTTGAAGCGAATCCAAGCTTGCTGAAGACATAGGGTCACTGACGAGCCGTAGAGCGATGCATGCATTACCAGCGGCGCTGAACGAAGTGAAGAGGGTTAGATAATTGATCTGCTTTCGAACGAAGGAGAGAGCGATGTGAGAACGTACAGTCGTTTCGCTTCCTTCTTTGTGCGTCCATCCGCCCAGAAAGCAAGGCGATGCGGGCCTGTCGAAATCCTTAAGGTGCAAGTCCACATCACATCATACGTCGTCCAGTGGCCGACACAGCTGTAGTTTTCCGTGAGCTTTGGAGAGGGTTCGGCTGCATACAATCTCCCACGGAGAATACCGTCGTAATCGATCCTAGCCATCGTCGAAGAAATCGGGAAGGGAAGATCTAGAGAGAGGAGAGGATCCGGAGATACAATGACAAACCGGCCGGAGCGACGCGCAGTCGAGCGAACAAAGCTTTGAGCAACTGCGCGATAAACAGGAGCATACGAACGAACGAGGGGAAGGAACGAGCTTCACGAACAATTTGACTGAAGAACAGGAGACACGATGAAAGGAGGGTCGATATCGGGCGTGAACGCTTCGCAATGGCTTCAGATAGTCTTGCGCATCCGCCTAGCGTATTTTTGGATCGATTCGCGTGAGAAGTAGGAAGTAAAGAGAGCGTCAACTCGAAGTCCCACTCTTGCCTCCCGACCAGCACCTTCGACAGCTCAAACGGCTTTGCGACTTTCCTCGAGCCACCAGAATCGGCTCAGAAAGACTCACTGGGTCTCGCATCAACACGGATAAAGGAAGGAAGAGGGGTGCTTTGATCAAGAAAGTTCGGGCGTATCTCAGCAGCTCAGGCGATTGTAGGAACTGTTCGAGGCTAGTGACAGACTCGTAAAAGTGTCAATTCACGGTGGAGTCTACTGCTGGTCTCGTCCTAGCGGAAGGCTCGACATGTCCACGTCGGAATCTCGACTCTCGAGTCTACAGAATCGAATTTCGGCTGTCCCATCTCTTGCCGCCCTTCATATACGACGACGAAGCAGCAAGATCGAGGAAAGGGTGTGGGACAAACGGAAGCGAAGACGAACGATGCAAGATTCGAGCTGACTACGTTCGTTACTCCTTTTCGATACAGCTCGTCGGACTCCCTCATCGGCTCTGCCTTGCGGCCGTTTGCTCTGGATAGATATATACTCCTGATCTGAGCCCTTGCAATGCCGACTTCCCATTAACCCAACTCAGAAGAACAGTTTTCAAGTTGAGATCTCGAAAGTGATTCTTCCGTAAGACTGCAGTTGATCGGACTCGAAGCGTCATGATTCACAAAGCCCTTCACTATCCAGCGCTGCCGCAAAGTCGACTGGAGGGCAGCGAGAGTTACCGGAGAGTGCTGAAGTAGAGGCTCCGAGGCTCGGGCTCGACTTCGACCTGGGGATGAATTTGCGCTTCGCTTTTGTTAGGTTGTCAAAGACTGTAGTCCGCCCTCTCGTACAGTAGATAGCTCTGCGACGAGACCCGAACGAAAGAGACAAAGCTCACGTCTTCGATACTTTCGGACAGAACACTTGGCCCACGCTCAACTCGAGTTTCGGACTCGCCACGCGGCAGCCGAAACTCTTAGCGCATGATCGAATTGAGCCGATTCGGATTCTTTTTTTTGCTCATTGGCTTTTTCTCTCTTCTCTTGCTCGACTTTACGCCGTTCTCGTCTAGAACCGTCCACTATCCACCACCTTCCTCGACTCTCCAGCCGCCAGCACAAGCCCCAAGCTCTACAAAGACCCGACTCTCGTTCCCTTTCATCAAACTCTCCTTCGAATCTGCACCCACCTCGTCTTCCACGTCGCTACTCACGATCAGGATGCCTTCCTTCGCAGCGACTCGACCTGTCAACCCTCCTGGATCAGAACCAGCTCTTTCGGAGGACCAAGTATGGAAAGGTTTAGAGTCGAAAGCGAGGAAACCTCATCTTTTCGTACCTGCGATCACGAGTGCTGAAGTAGTCAAAGATGAAGGGAACAAGGTGAGTGGAAGTCCTTGGACAGAGGCGGGAAAACGGCGTCGTTGTTTCGTTATTTCGAAAACTGACGATTTTCGTTCTTTCGGCTCTGTTCGCGGTCAATCCGGTCAGGTTTCGAGACTTGTTTCCATTCATGGTGGACCTAAAGTACAAGAGGATATCGAGATCCACGACAAAGCTATCGTCAGTCCTGCTCCTTTCTGCGAAATGATTCGAGAAAACGAAAACTGACTCTCTCTCTCTCTCTCTCTTCGGTTCGAATAGCTCTACTTTGACTTTGCCGACAACCGAACCGAGTTCTAAACATTCTCTCATATGGTCCCTCTGGGGAACTACTCCTAACGTACGCTTTTGCCGAAGGAGTTCCCGGAGTTGATCCGAAAGACGAGAAATCGGCGTCAGAAATGAACGAGATGATTGGAAACATCATTGACGGAACGCTGAAAGTCATTCGAGGATTGATCAAAGAGGGAAAGCTATGAATGGACGGCTGTGTCTCATTGTCGGAATCGTCTCTTCGGGTCTGTTACTACTAGTTTTCGTCTTTGTTTCGCTTGTTCTTTTCTAAGCACTTTCTGTAAGTCTACGCAATTTGAACGTCTATCTCGGAATTGTACTCCATGGAACGGAGTCGAGAGTGAGACGTGAGAACGAAGGAAAGAGAGATTGCAGAAATTGCGAAGGAGAGAAACGAGCACTGAAGGAACAGCGAGGAAAGGAAGAGAGAGAGAAAGCAGACGTGGTATGCAGAGTCCCGAGAGTTTAATACAAGCAAAGAGAGAGAGAGAGAGAGAGAGAGAAGGAAAGGGGTACAAGCAAGGGAAATCTGTGGCGACCAGCCGAGACCTAACCGGGCAACGAAACGAAGGCGAGATATATTTAACCTGCAGGGGTGCGAACTCGTCAGCGTTCAGCGAAAGCGATATAGAGTAAGGTAGAGAGAGAGACTGACTGAGATGGAAACCAGCTGCACCTTCACGAACTGCGAATTTGAGTTTGTCTTGCAAGATTTGTCGATTCGAGTAATCGGGGAGTTTGACTGTTCCCAATTCTCGCCTCAGATTCAATGAACAACGTCTGAGTGGAAGAGATTGCACGAACCGTAGTTTGTGCAAGTCATGCAACTTGGGAGAGCACGATCACCACCATCTTTTCGAACGATCGTGAGAGGAGGTTTCAACGAAGCGAATCCACCGATCGGTAGACGTTGAGCACCAGTCGTGAACGATAACCAAGCTCGACGTTCGTCAGGATCGAATTCCGACATGACGCTGAACAAGTCTTGAACGACTCGACTGTCCATCGTGAATCCGTGGTCGGCTTTCGCGGCGTTGACGAGTGCGTTGACCGACCAATCTTCTCCGTCGATCGCACCGGAGAGAAGAACCATTTCGGCAGGAGTGAAAGTCTGCAAATCTTGAACGGGGAAGACTGAGAAACGAAAAGGCGAGAGTCAGTGACAGGCGTCCCGAAGGATCAAGAGTACGTGTGAGAGGACTCACCAGTCGAGAACCCTTGTTTGAACGCGAGAATTTGTTCTGTGACTCCTCGGCGCAAAGTCCAATCGATGACGAGTTCGACGTATTCTTCGACATTTTCAATCTCGACAGAGATATCTTTTCCACCTTCTTTGAGTTCAATCTCGGTACCGGGCAGAGTGAAGTCGAGAGTAAGATCGGAAACAGTCGCGCCTCGAACTTCGATTGCCTTGATCGCCGTTTCGTGTTCTTCCTCATTCTGTGAGAACGTGGGATCAGTACCCTAACCAAGTTTGGAACTAGAACGGTTCTGACCCACCTGAGGTTCGCCACTTTCGATCGTTTCTTTCGCAGCGATATATTCTTGAAGGTGAGCGAGCGATTTTCCAAGTGCGGGATCAACGAGCTGCGAAGCCGGAGTCAGATACAGTCTCAAGAGGGCTCTCTGACTGATCACAGTTCCGACTCACCTTAACTGAAGCGACAGAGAGCGGTAATTCGTGATCGAGAACGAGTCTCATGAACGTTCGACTGAAATTGACATCGATGATTCGAGAATCCATCATCGCTAGCAACGATGACCACAACGAGTCAGTCCGAGGAAGCGAGAAGGAAGAGTGCAAGTGGACTCACATTTCGCAACGAATTGACCGAGAACTCTGAACACCTTGAGAGCTTTCTTTCCCTTTTCCGATTCGAAATCGTTGACGGGAGAAGGGAAGAGACCGGTCGTCGTATGAACGTATTCAGATTCGTCTGTGTGATCGCCCGATCTCCAGAGGTCGAGGGATTTTCGAGCGAATTCTCGGGAGACGATAGCGTAGAATTCGAGAGTTGGTCCGAGACCACTTCCGACTTCGTTGAAGAATTCGACTTCCAGACTCGCACGGGATGATCCATAGAGTTCAAAGACCTGTCGAGGAGAGTCGGTCAGCTCGAGGCAGACTGACAAGCGAGAGAGAGTGAGTTTACCTTGAAAGCGGATTCGAGAATACGATCTCTCGAGATACGAACTTTTTGACGTTGCAATCTCCCGAGGAATCCCAAGTTTTCATCTCGACGAGAAGTATCACTTCGAGTTTGACCGATCCACTTCTGCATGAGGCGAGCGTAACCGAACGAAGTCGATTGAAGGAAAGTGTAACGAGTGTCGAAGGGGAAGAGGAAAGGGAACGATTGAGCGAGGTCGACGGCCCAATCGGGGAGACAAGCACTCGCTACGATCATCGGTTCCTCGAGTTGACGGTTGAGTTTCGCCGTAAGTTTCGAATTGACGAATGCGGTATCGGCGAGACCAGAGTTGTTTCCTCCTTGACTCGTTTCTCCGTAGTCGGCGGAGATGTTTCGGAGAACGTGTAAGAGCTGTAGGATCTTGGCTTGTTGAGAATCGGCGGGAATCGAAGCTGGCAAGTTCGAGATGATTGATCCTTTTCGACGACGACGAGCTTCGATCGCGTTCCCATCGTCTTCCTCCGAACGAGCTTTGCCTTCGACCTCGCGGAATTTGATGTCGTAGATGTTGTTCCACAAATTGCGACGAGATGCAGGAGGGAGTTCCGATTCGTAACGATGAACGGCGCCAAAGATTGTCGTATCGAGTCCGACATCACGACCTCCGATGCTGAACTGGAGGTGGAAATCGGTTGGTTCAGCTTTGACGGCCGCAGCGTAAGAACCTCGAGGTTTCGAAAGGGCGGATGACGACGAAGGACGAGCAGGGGCAGGGTTTGAGGTCGAAGTCGAAGCGGCAGTCGATCCAAAAACGGGAGTAGCGACTCGAGTGCCGTCAGGAGTTTTCGCAACGATTTTCGAACTTCCTCCAGCGTCCTTGTCGACTTCGAGGTTGACCGGTCGTTCGTCTCGACTCGCGCTAGGTACTTCAGGTTCAACTCGGCCAGCAAAGACCTTTACGAAAGAGAGATGAGCTGAAGAACACAGAGCGAATGTGTGAAGAGGGAGAACTCACTTCTCGATCAGGTTCTTCTTCCGGTTCTTCGTTTTCATCGAAATCATCGTCCATCGGTTCATCCTCGACTCTACAAGACGCCGGGAGTGTCAGCAGATCAGTCTAGAAAGAAGTAACTTGACAGTGCGACACTCACTCTTGATCCTTCTTCTTCTCTTCCACTTTCGATTCTTCCTCCTCTTCTTCCGCAGGAGGTTCGACTCCCTTCCCACTCAATCTCGAACTTCTCCTCCTCGTCGGGGAAGGAGCTTTCTCTTTGGGTTTCGAGGAGGAAGCTACCGGGTTGGAGTTCACTTCTGTTGGGGGAGTGTCAGTACTCTTTTCTTCAGCTTTTCGCTCTGCCACCTCCAACTCGGCTTCTTCAACTGAATCACCAGACTCTTCTTCATCTTCGTCGTCTAGGTCTGGATCATCTTCAGCGTCATCGGCACGAGCGGCGGCAGAAGCGAAAGCAGCGAGCAAGCTCGAGAGCGTACCGGCTCCGGGAGAACCAGCTCGACCTGAAGCACCTCCACCTCCAAGTCTTTCCGCAGCGGCGAGAGCAGAGACGATTCGAGGTCGAAGGTAATCGTTGAAAGCTTGGAAAGTCGCGATCGCGTGAATCGAAACGACAATGTTTGTGCACGATCGTGGGATTTCTTGTCCTTCTTCCGCGATGAGTCGCAGTTTGAGTTGTCGACCGAGCATCGTCGTACCGTTTCGACGAGAATCAGCTGAAAGAGAGAGAGAGTGACCGCATCAGCGGTGAAGAAAAGCGAAAATGAGAGGAGAGAGAAGAGAGACGTACCATCGTTCAAGTTTTGAGCAGCAATGACGACTTCAAACTCTTCCATCCTACTCAAACTCTCTTGAAGACGTTTGACCAAGATCGCGAACGAAGGAGAAGGAGATCCAGATTCGAGCTGAGGCATGAACGATTTCGCGAGAATTGCTTGACGACGAGCCGATGCAACTGTCATTCCAAACGGTAAGTGATCGTCAAATTGAAATAACTCTTCGAAGAGTAAATCGTAGTGAAGACTCACGGGAACCTTGTTGATCAGTCGCGAATTTGAGTAATCCTTCAACTAAGCCAGTTTCCAACAATTCGAAACTCGACAACGGATTCTTCTCATTCGCGAACAATCCCGCAATCTCATCGACCACCTTCTGAGCTTCGACTTCGATCTGTGACGGTTTATCTTTCGATTGAACGAATTGATCGAGAGAGTCGACGAGAGATTTAATAAGTTCGAGAACTCCTTTCGCTCGAGTTGCGGGTTCCGAATCGGCCTGTCCGTATTTATCTCGGAGATGTCGAGCTCGTAAAGTGATCGCATCTTTCGCTTGTCGTTCGGAAGGAGTGAGGACGGTCGAAGAAGAAGAGGAAGAAGAAGAAGGTTGTTGAATCGAATCGGATTTTTTCAAGGAGGAAGAGGAAGACGAATTCGTGATGAGGTCGAGAGAGGCGATCTTTTCCACTTCGTGCATGACTCCTTCGCGACGGAAAGTGTACTGGTAAGCATCGGGCATTTTGACGAGTAATAATTCGATCAGTTGGAGAGCGTTCGTGATCGATTGGGTTTGATCGTGAGAGGAGAGAATCGCTGCGATGAATGCCGCAAAGGGAACGTTCTATTATCGTCGAAGCACCATGAATCAGTCACTGAGCGTTTCGACAAAGGAAGAAGAGGACTAACGTGAAGAATGTCAGCGAGAGCAGTTTCTTCGCAGAATTGAACAATCTTCAACAATCCGAGTACCGCTTTCGATCTCACTTGAGGAGTAACACTCGCCGAGTAGACGTCGACGAGAGTCGGAAGGAGAAGGGCGAAATAACGTTTGACGACGAGTTGACGTTTTGCGGAAGCTTCGGTCGAAACGAGGTCGAGACGTTTCTGAGCGAGGGCCTCCTTCGTCGAGTTGCGAGGTTTGCTCGAGCGAGAAGATCGATGAGAAGATGAAGTTCGAGAGAGGGTAGGAGTGACGGCGAGAGAATTGTTGTCGTCTGAGGGAGCTTCCATTTTGATATCGGCTGCGAGATCGGGTGAAGCGTTCGATTCAGAAGCTCCTCCTCCTCCTCCTGACCTTCCGTTCAAATCGGGAGTCGAATCGAGTTCTTCTCGTTTGACAACCGGAGAAACTTCTTCCTTCTTGATCGTCTTGCCGTGTTTCGAAGATTTGCCCGGAATGAAAGCTCGAGTCTCAAAGATCCCCTCCTTCGGTAGAGCGGGAAGGAGTTCAACGACAAGGTTGAGAGTTTCTTGAACTTGTTCTTTCGGACGTTGAACGAGGTTCTGCATGACGAGCATATCGTCCTCTGTCGTAGTTTGTCGATCGAGGACTTGTTTCCCTTCTGCTTCTTCGTTCGACCATTCGGGAGGAGCGACTCCAGTCAAGAGATGATAGAGAGTGTGAGCGATTTCGAGTTCGACCAAATTGATCGCGACCATAGGGGAAGCTTTCGTCGCAGTTGTCAACGCTTTCAAGCATTGAGTGTAAGTCGAAGGTCCAACCGTCGTCGAATCCGGGTTCAAGAGAGCTTTGATCGCGGAGAGGAGATCCGAAGTGAGTAATTGTTCGAGTTTGTCCGGGTGGTGTCGGTAAGAATCGACGATTCGAACGATCGCGAGACAAGCTTGTTCGACGACTCGTTGATCAGGGTATCCTAAGATGTTTTTGAAGATTGGGATCGCGTCTTTGACCATGTTGAAAGAGTCGATAGAGAGGGAACGACAACAATTCGCGGCGGCAGTAACGGCGGTTCGTTGAACGTGGAAAGAGAAGAAGTCGAGGTAGGTGAGGAGTGCAGAGAGTCCTCCTTCTCGTACGATCGAGGAGGGAACTTCTTCCGAGATCTTTTCGAGAGTCTGTCGAAGGAAAAGAGATGTGAGTTTTCCTCGAAGAACCTCGAGAGAAAGAGAGGGGCGAGACTTACCGAGAGAGTTTGTTCCGCTAGTTCGATGTACTGAATGTCTTGTAGCTTACTACAGAGGACAGGAACTGCACCCGCGTAGACGACGCTATGAGCACTTCCCGGTAACGCCTCCATCAAATTCGCGAGACATCGACAAGCGAGTAACATCATTTGAACGTCGTTCTCTTCCGTATCTCCTCCTCCTCCGATTCCTCCTCCACCAGTACCGCAGACTTCAGCCGGATCTAATCCGAACGCGATCGCTTCCTCAGCAGTCATCGCTCCTTCTCCTCCTCCTCCCATTCCTTCGTCATCTCCATCTCCCGACGACGTTGAACCCATTCCGTTCGAATCCCCTCTTACGATCGCAACCAACTCTTTCGAGAACGCCTCGGTCTGGAAGTAACCCGCGAGAGTATCCTCGGTCGAGATTGAGAGTAATTCCGCCAATTCTTGCAACGCCATCAATTTCTTGGTCGCCGTACCTTCTTTCGTCTTGAGCGAGGTTAATAACCCTTTCAATCGATTCGACATGCCACTCATCATTCCTCTCAACGCTTGGAACGCTCCCCCAAATCCTCCATCATCTCCTCCTCCTCCTGAGCCTCCCGGTCCCGACAATCCTCCTCCTCCGGAACTTCGAGCAGCGGCACCAGCGAGTGCACCGAATAAAGCATCGGCTTCATCCATTGCGGCTTGTCGTTCTTGATCCGAAGATAATTGGTCTCCCGATTCATTGAACGTACGAGGTGGGAGGGGAAGATCTTCGTCTTCTCCTGAAGGGTAATCGACATCTCGTTCTTCTCCGTTCAATCCTAACGAGGTCTCGTACTCTTCAATCTCTTCATCGTCCTCATCTTCGTCGTCCTCGTCGTCTTCGTCGTCGTGATCAGAATTATCGTTATCCGCATCCTCCTCCTCCTGCGAATCTCGATGAATTGGATCCGAATCTCCCTCCTCTCGTTCTGGTTCCGAGCTCATACCACCTTCTTCCAAGGGTTCCATCAACTCCTTCCCTTCTTTCTCTTTCTCTTTCTCTTTCTCTCCCTCATCCCGTTTCCCAATCTCTCTCTTCAAATTCCCTTTCCCTCCCCCTCTCTTCGAACTACTCGCTTCCTCCTCATCTCTCTCCATTTCCAATTCCAATTCCATCTCTGCATCCCTATACCCTTGTTCCAAATCATCCTCAAATTCTTCCTCTTCTTCTCGTGCGGATTGAATCATTTTATTCTTCGATTTAGATCCTCCTCCTCCTCCTCCTCCTCCATTTCCGCCGCCGAGGGAAGGACGTCCTCCAGTCGAAGAGCGAGCTTTACTGTTACGTGGCATCTTGTTGTTGTTGTTGGGAGTCTCGGTAGAGGGTTTCTGAACAGAGGAGGAGGAAGCGGAACGAGATCGAAGGTTGTAATCTTTCGATGTCGAAGAAGGGTGAGAGTGAGAAAGTTTCGGTTTCTTCGTTACTGGTCCCGTCGAATCCGGCTTCGAAGTAGAGGAAGAGGTAGAAGGGGTGGGTTGATGGTCAGGAGAAACGGCACGACGTTTCCCGAGTGCTTTAGACGAAAGAGGGGGCTGATTCGCAGAGGAGGTAGAAGTGTTGGGAGTCGAGTTGGGAGTGGAAGTAGAGGCAGTGGAAGTGCGTCGAGATCTGTAGCACGAGAGTGGAGAGCGAGAGGGAGGGAGAGGTTGAGTCAGTCTCGGTGTGGCGGTTTGAACGTCTTCCCCCTCGTGCAGTGCACGCTAGAAAGAGATCAATAGTGAAAGTTTACTTACCTGGTTACTCTTCCAGTCGAACTCGAAGCTGCTAGATCTTCTTGGTGCTGATTCAGTTGATCCTCTTCTTGTCCTTGAGGTTCAGGTTCTTCAAACGCTACAGATTTACGTTTCCTACTATTACTTCGAGTCGTACTTGCACTCGTCGTATCGTTATTCGTATTCGTATTCGAGTTGGTGTTGTTGGAGGTTGAGGGTTGATTCGTTGTCGCTGATGATGATGATGAAGTGAGGCTTTGTCGAGTAGATTTCCTTGGCATTTAGGACAGATGATCTTAGTTGCCGAGGGTCATCCGCGTAGAGAGAGATTGCGGTGGGAATTTGCTCGGAAAGAGAGGAAGGGGGAGAGGAAGAGAGAGACAACTCGGAGCTGACGTTCGGAAGGGGTGCCGAGCCTGGATATCGCTTGCACACACTAGAGCGGGCTCGTGTGGCGCAGAAGACTGTCGTAGGACGGGCAACTCTCAAGTGGTCAACAGGGAGAGATAAGAGGGGAATGTCTGGGAATTGACCGGATTTCGCAAGTCGTGTGCAAGTTGAAGTGCTCTCATTCGACTTGCAGGTCTCTCCCCGTTCAAGACAAGTCAGTCAGTCTTGCGGGGACGGGCCGACGAACTCAAGCGAGCGAAACAGGTTACTTTGCTGAAGCGGATCAATTTTCGTTTCGTCTCTCTCTTTCGCACCTCATCTCCTCGTCGACTACTATCGACTGCCTTGCTATTCTATCGAATATCAAATATACTCTAACTACTAAGCTCTGCTCCGTCTCCACCCAACCTCGATCTCAGCGACCCAATTCTCTCTCTCCCATCTCTCCTCCTTCAACTTTACATACCCCCTCCATTCCCCCTCCCCCTCTTCCTTCTGTTCTCTTCCATCAGCCTGAATCGTCGTCTGGCCCAGAGGGTAGTCTGGAGGACATTCAAATTCGAGAGAGAGCGAGTCGGCGGCGGATTGGATAAGGGAGGAAAGCTCGTAGTGTGAGAAAAGATGATAATAGCGATTAAAAGTGGGGAGGGAGGGTTCTTCTTCGGGTGTCGTACTTTCAGGAGTAGGGCCGGGTTGTGGTGTTGTAGAGTCGGAGGATGGAGCGGGTTCCGTGATGGAGAGATTTGAAACTCCGTTTTCCACCTTTGTCGTCGAATCGTTCTCTTCTCCGCCGGTCTCCTGCGACGGAGCGGTGGGATGCCCTTTCTTAGGATGTTTCCTCCTCGGAGTAGGTTCCTTCTTCTTCCTCGGTACTACTTCTTTCTGTTTCTCCCACGGTACAAACACATCTTTTCCCCTCCTCTCCACTTCTCCCTCGTTCCCTTCCCGCGGGCCCTCTCCCTCTGGTGCGTCGATTGGTTGTGATCGACCTTGATCCTTCCTCTGTTGTTCCAGTAACTCATCCATCTCAATCTCGATCGCTCCTTTCTTCCCTCCGGTTGTTCGACGTGCTGAGCGGGCGCCGAGGAGGGAGGGGTCTTGTTCGAGGGACCAGACTACTATCAGGATTTGTCCAGGTCTTCTGGTTGAAGTTGCTGGTGAGGTTGGAGGAGAGGCTGGGAGGATCGAGAGAATCATTTGCTGTAAACGGAGAGCGTTAGAAACAGGAGAAAGAGAGAGGGGAGGGAAGGGAAGGGAGACTGACTTTTATGGATTCTATTCGACGAGATGGAGTTGCGAAATGATGGATTGTTGCAATAGAAATTGCATGATCCTACACAAAACGAGTGAATGAATTCGACTCTTTCTCATCGCAAAAGGCGGCTTAAGAGTCCACTCACGAAAGCCCCTCTCCTCCAACATCCCATATCTACACAATCCCCTTTCACCACCTCATGTCCCTTCCCCTGTGCGATTCCTAACAATCCCTCCGACCTATCAAACCCAACATTGAACAACTCCCCACTCCTCGTTCCCTCGTCTTTCTCTTCAGATTTCCCGTCCCACGAGAGGATACTTCTCACGCCTAGATATTTCCCATTCCCGGTTCCGGCGTCGAGTACGAGAGAGGAGGGAGGGAGGGAGGAGAGGAACGATTCGACGAAAGGCCACCGGGAATGACGAGTGCGAGAGAAATCGGATGCAATCGCGTTGTAGACGGTGTGAACGTGCGAGGACTCGAAGGTCGAGGGATCCATTCGCGATGGGAGAGAAGTCGGGGGAGCTTTGTTGAGCGAAAAGAGACGGGAAGAGAGGAAAGCGATGAGAACGCGTGATAGTCGTCCGAGCGAGGCAGACTGAGCTCGTAGGTTGTTTCTTCGTAGATCGCACTGCGATAGGTAAGATGATCCGCAGTGATGAGGTAGTGGAGGAAAGGAAAGAAACGGTTTGATTTGAATCAGTTTGCTCTCCACCTCGACTTTCGAGCACCGCCAATTCGATCTATAAAGTAACAGACGACTCAGAAGACCTTGGAAACCCACCTAGAATACGGCAGAAGACGTTCCTCGACGACAAGAGACGTTGATCTCGAATCGCACCTCCGAACGATCGATCTCTCCGCCTCGTCTCACTTTTAGCAAGTTGTACGGTAACATAGCTCAATCAAGTAAGTTCGCTTCATCCCGAACCTGCTCCATGAAGACCGAGGCGAAGAAAACGGTTCCCCTCTCCCCCGAACACGACTGTCGCTCTCTCTCCATCTCCTGCCACGCGACGATGTTCAGAGTGAACTGACACGATCTCAATCGATAGTAAACAGCTAGAATAGTATATCCCGAACGAGCGCCAACTCTCACCTTGTCGAATTTCGAGAGTATTCGCTTGGCCCCCCTTTCGCGCTCTCTCCCTCCCTCTCGATGTCTGCGACTCTCCCACCCGTGCGATCTCCTACCTCTCCACATCGACTCGCCTACCCTACCGCCCAATCCCTCTCCGACGCAGATCATTGCACTGTGATTCCTCCTCTCTCTGAACCGACCTCTCCTGCCTCCTCTTTGTCACATCAGCAACACCAGCACATCCAGAGAGCTCGAAGTGGATCGAGGACTTATAGTGAGGTACAAGCCGAGGAGAGGGAATTAGCAAGAAGGAGAACTAGGAGTCGGGAAAGAGGTGAAAAAGTACCGGAGGATGAATTGGCGGGACAAGATCAGGAGGGTTTAAGTTATGGTGAATTGAGAGCAGAGGCGCGTCGAGTCTCTCTTTCTCACTGCGCGCAATGTGTGAAGGCGCTAAGCGTACAATTATCGAATTAGATGGAAACTTTACTTTCTTTACGTCGAAGATCAATGTCCCAACCCCTCACTGTCGATCCCGACTTACCTCCAGTCGCACCAGCTACTTCTTCCCCTCCTCCACCACCAAGCGTCACTTCCCCTCCCTTACCCACCACGAATCCTCCCTCTTTATCTTCGGCTTCTTCTTCCTCTCGACCGAAACTCTCTCTAACAATCAATACGTCTCACCTCCAACCCTCTCTCGCACCTCAACATCCAACTGGAGGTCCAATCTCCCCAACGGCACCTACTCCTGCAGAAACAGGTACACTAGTTCGGAGGAAATCAACGGTGAATCCGAAATTACCTTCAGAACATCCTTTACCATCTCCCCCTCCTCCTCTTCCCCTCAACCTCGGCTCCCCGATTAATGGATCACATTTCTCTTCCTCCGAAGAAGACGGTGGTAGCAGTGAATCCTCACCAGGAGAAAGTTCATTCGAATCCCATCGTTCTTCTCAACCGAATATTATTCGTTCAACTACTCCCTCCCCATCTACCTCTTCTACTTCCCTCTATGAAACGACTTCCTCCTCTTCACCTCCACCACCAACGCAGGATCTCTTCTGGTTACCTGCCTCCTTACATCCAGAATTAGCCCCTCAAGAATTCAAAGCGTTTATTCGGGAACAAACTTCTCCTGAAGCACTCGCTCGACGGACCTCGATCAGTAAGAATTCGGGGTTGGGGAGACAGAATTCTAAATTGGGACCGAATGGAAGAATGGGAGGGACGGGTGGAGTGGGAGTTGGGAGAAGGAGTAGTATGCTGAGAGGGGAATACAAGCCTCGTCTTAACGACGGGGTTTCAATTGACGGTGACTCTCCTTCGACGACGATCGGGAGGAGTTCAAGCCTCAAACGATCCGGTTCTCAATCATCAACATCAGGAGGAGGGGGGGGATTAACTTTCGAGGAATTAACGATTTCCGACCTCCAAAAATTGGAACAACTCGCGTTGAGAGCCGAGAGGGAACAAGCTTTGAATGAGGGGGAAGGGGAAGGGGAGAAGTTGGGGAGGGTTTTGAGGAGGAGTTTGAGTTTGAGTTTGAACCCGACGAGGATGGTAGAAGCTGTTGGAGCGATTTCTTCGTCGGGAGGAGGAGGAATCGAGGCTAGGAACCCTCTCTTATCGAGTTCTTTACCGGCTTCGTATGGATCTACTCAACAACAACAACCCCACGATCACTCAGCATCAACTACGATAGGGAGCGAGGATTCGACAGGAGGAGGAGAAGATTTCGATTCCCCTTTAATCGTTCCGCCTCCTGGTCAAATTCTCCGACGAAACGCGCGAACCAAGATTCGCAAGACCGGTCCTGGAGGAGAGATCTCTTTCGGAGGGTATCGAAGTTCTGGAAGTCGACTCGGGAATTCTGGACCTCGACGAGGTGGTCGAAACTCGAGCGATGGCTCGAATCTCGCGAGTAGCGCGGTCGAGGAAGATGGGACGAGTAGTAGTAGTCTTGGGGGAGATAGGTCGAGTGTCGAAAGTCACGAGTATCCGGAAGGAGGGAAGGAGCTTAGGGCGTCGACGTCGAGTTTAGGGTCGTTACCGCCTCATCAGGAAGGGGGGCCGATCGAATCTCCTCCACTGGATGGAACGGCTCAGTATTTGGAAATTGCGAATCCGGCTCCTCCGATCCCTCATCTCGAGGTTCAACAACCGACGAAATCGTCAATCGAATCTTCCCCTCCTGTCGTCGCGAAACCCGTCTCTCCTCCTCCTTCTTCAGCTATAGCTCCTTCATTTCCATCAGTCGATCCTGTTCCTGCGACGATTTCACCAGCTTCAGCAGATTACGATTGGGCATCTCAACATTTACCCTCACAAACTCCTTCGACTCCGAAATCCACACCTCCTCCTCAGCAACAATACCTCGTCCATCCATCTCATGGTCCTCCTCTCGCTCCTCCCGCTCCTCAAATCGTTCCGATTCCTCAACCCGAACGGGAAAGAGAACGAGAAAGAAGCAATAGTTTCTCTTCGATCAAGAGCTCGAGTAGTACCGCTACAACTTTGACAACTACAGGGGAGAAACCTCCGACGAAGGAGAAGGAGAAGAAGAGTGGATGGGCTGCGAAATTAGGTTTGGGTTCTTCGTCTTCGGAAGATAAGAAGAAGAAAGGGAAAGGAAAGGAGAAGGATCATCACCATCATCGAACGGAAGAGAAGTCGAACGAGACAGTCATGATCGAAGCTACTACTCCCACACCACCGACTTCTTCCTCTTCTCCCGCTTCGAAATCCTCCTCTAAAGAATCGAGTACCTCGAACTCCTTATTCGGTGGACTTTTCGGTCGACGACGAAACGACTACGATTCCCCCTCTTCTGCTTCCTCATCTCCCTCCTCTCCCTCAACCTCGACTACTCCCACGAGCGCAACTGCTGCCTTGAGACCTCCTCCTCCTCCAACCGCTTCGGGGACCCTACTGCCGAATGGAAGATATGCGAATTTTTATAGGTTACCGATTCATGTAGAGAGGGCGATTTATAGGTTGAGTCATATCAAATTGGCGAATCCGAGGAGACCTTTGTATGAACAAGTTTTAATCTCAAACCTCATGTGTAAGTCTTTTTTCCGCTTTTCCCTTTCTCTCTCTGGAGGAAACTGACGAGTGAGTGTGGGAATGAATAGTTTGGTACCTCGGTTTAATTCAAAAACCTCAACCACCACCTCCTGCGGCTCCTCCCGTTCCCGTTCCAGGTCGAAGACAGAAGGACACCAACAACTCTTCCTCTTCGTCTCCTTCTTCTTCTCCGAATTCCTCATCGTCTCATTCGAAAGGAAACAAATCGACGAGTGGAGGAGGAGGAAGAACGGGAGCAGCGGAGGTTCCGATCAAACAAGTTAGTTATGAGAATCAAGGGAGGGAATTGAATCAGGAGAACCAGCAATATCAACAACATGGATGGTATGGATCTCCGAATTCTGCTTCGCATCAAGGTCGTCATTCGTCGTCAGGAGGAGAAAAGAATCAAATCCCAACTTCCACATCGGAATACGCTCCTCTACCAACCGGTGACTCACCTCCCGACCAAGTCTCCGCAGAAGCCGACGATGACGACGACGACGACGATGATGATCGGCCACTCGCGCAAACTCGATCCCGTTCAGCCTCTCGTTCTCCTCAACGTCCCTCCTCCTCCGCACCAACAATCACCTCGAAAGCTCCTTCCCCTCCTCCTCCTCCATCTTCATCCGATTCCCTCGTGCCTCATGAGCAGCGACCGACTCCAGTCTCGATCGTACCGAAACCTTCAGAATCCCCCGGGTTCGAAGTCACTTCTAGGAGAATTACTCCTCCTCTCGGTACTCACTCTACCTCAAATTTCAACCTCAACCTCAATCCGAATTCGAACTCTGAGACGTCGAAGGGAACTGGAGGGACAGAAGAGGGGGTTGATAAGAGATTATCAGTCATGAGTAATAAAAGTTTGTCAGAGATTTATGAAGCTTATTCACTTACTTCAACGACTACCCCTTCTACAACGGGAACGACTGGGACTGCAGGAGGTGGAGGAGGTGGAATTACACCACCAAGGGGATCAAGTTTACAGGCTAATACGAAGGATTATCAATCTTAGGTTTTCATTTCTCTGTTTTCGCAAATCCGTTTCGCATTTTTCTGTTCTGTTTTCTACTTGTGTTCATTCCTTAGCTTTTAGCAGTAAACGTAGCATATCCTTCACCCGGCTCTTTCGATTGACTTGCCTTTTCCCGCGAAAGTGATTACGCGATGAGATGAGAGAATGAGTATTGACCTCTTCTCTCTTCACCACCTCACGACTCTCGACTCTCGACACACTCACCTATTGAGAAAGTATGGCAGACCACACGATCAAAGGACTCGGCGCGCCTCCTGAACAGTTCGATGGATCTCCTCATCGCTACCTCATCGTACACGCTCGGCAAGTCATCCTCTCCCTCATCCGCTTCTCTTTATTTGACAAGGAGCTAATGACGTAGAGTGCTTTGTTTGCAGATGGAACGCAGATGTGATTACACCGTTGGTACAAGGAGCCGTGGAGACGATGATGAAGAGTGGGGTTAAGAGGGAGAATATCGTAGTTGAAACCGTACCTGGTAGTTATGAATTACCTATGGCTTGCTCTAGGTAAGTCTATACAATCAGCTCTCCGACTCTTTGAACGAGGGAAGGAGAATGAGCGATTCTTTCGCAAAACCTCCTCTCCGTCTCTCTCTCATTTCACGGGCTCATTACTTACTCTGCTTCTTGCTCGTTCCGATAGGTTAATCGCCGCGTCACAAATCCAAGCCTCGGCGAACGCTTCCGACCTAATGGGATCCACCTCTCTCCTCGACCCTACCTCTCCCAGCACCTCGTCCACCTCTTCCTCTTCTCCTTTGAAAGGTCCCTTCTCCGCAGCGATCGCCATCGGAGTCCTAATCAAAGGTTCGACCCAACACTTCGAATACATTTCCGAATCCGTTTCGCATGGACTCATGCGCGTTCAACTCGATACGGGAGTCCCGGTGATTTATGGAGTTTTGAATTGTAATACTGATGAACAGGCACTCGTGAGGGCTGGAGTGGGGAGAGGGGAAACGAAGGGACATAATCATGGAGAGGATTGGGGAGCAGCGGCCGTTGAGTTGGCGGTAAAGACGAAGAGATGGCAGGAGGGAGCGATTTAGAGACGATTTGGACGTACAGTACACAGAGGATGTGATGGTATATAGAATCAATGAAAGAATGTTAAGATAGGTTAGTTATCAGTATGCTGAGCGTCGGAGTGAGCTTCAGAGAGTCGATCTGCGCTCTCTTGCGAAATGGGATCAGCTGAGAACGCGAAAAAGAGTCAACTGCTTTCTCCCTCCCCTTGGGAAGACACTAGGTTGTGCACTCTGTAGACTCTAGAGGTTGCTCCAAGGGTAAATCGGTCAAGTGCGAAGTGAACGGACCCGCGAGAGAGTCGAACGGATTTTACCGAGTTCGGTCGAAACCGCATCAGATTCAGAAAAGTTGAAAGTGAGGCGAAACCTCATGATGCGAACCTTGCTTCTTTCTCCCTCTCTACCACTCAACTTACTCGATCAATCATGTCAGCACACTTACGACAAACCTTTGCCGACAAGGAAGTTAACGTACGTCTCCTCCTCTCCCTTCCTTCCTCTCGTTCTCCCATCTCTGTGCCACCCTTCTCTCGTTGTACTGACTCTCCTCCCTCTCTCTTGCGACTTGATAGAATGACCCAGCCTTCGTCACTTTCCTCACTGCGGGATTCCCTTCCGTCGAACAAACAGTCCCCCTGATGATGGCGATGGAGAAAGGAGGAGCGGATGTAATTGAACTAGGAGTACCATTCACGGATCCTTTGGCTGATGGGAAAGCTATTCAAGATGCCAATAACGTGCGTTCGCATCTTTCTCGTCTCGAATCGTCTCGAGGGAGCTGATGCGAGACGGAAACGGATACGAATGCACAGATTGCGATTGAACAAGGAGTAGATTACGAAAGATGTTTGTCATTCGTTAAAGAAGCAAGGGAACAAGGACTGAAGACTCCAGTTATCCTCATGGGTGAGCTCTCCATCATCAGTTCTTCGAATTAAAGTTTCGGAAACTGAAAATCGATTCTCTCTCTCTTTCTTTCGAGCGCAGGTTACTTCAACCCCCTCTTGGCTCATGGAGAAGAACGAGCAGTGAGGGATGCGAAACTTGCGGGAGCGAACGGATTCATCATCGTCGATTTACCCCCGGAGGAAGCGGTCGAATTCAGGAAGATCTGTACCTCTGAAGAGTGAGTCTTTCGTTCAATTCACAAAGATCGAGGGCTGTGAATCGACAGAATATTCCGCGTGTAGGATGTCTTATGTACCTTTGATCGCTCCTTCAACTTCGGACGATCGAATTCGTTTCCTTTCTTCCATCGCCGATTCTTTCATCTACGTGCGTTCAACTCCTTCCCTTCCTCTTCAATCGACGAAGATTGACTCCTTTCGTCGATGGTAGGTCGTTTCGAAAATGGGTACCACGGGAGCCACCGATTCCGTCAACTCTGCGCTCCCGAAAATGCTCGAACGAATTCGATCCCTCCTCGTGAAACCCCACCCTCTCGCCGTCGGGTTCGGAGTTTCGACCCAAGCCCACTTCGAAGAAGTAGGACGACACGCCGATGGAGTCGTGATTGGATCTCAACTCGTCGCCGTCATCAAAGAATCAACCAAACTCGGAACTGCCGCCTGTGCTTCCGCCGTCGAAGCCTACTGCGCCTCGGTCTCGGGGAACAGAACTCGAAAGACTCCTTTACCGAAGAGGGAGATTACCGATTCCGAGAAAGCTCAACCAATCGTCGAAGAGAAGGAGAGGAAAGCTGCTCGATTCGGTGATTTCGGAGGAGCTTACGTTCCTGAAGCACTCTACGATTGTCTCGAAGAACTTACAACCGCCTATGCGGACGCTAGGGCAGATCCGGAATTTTGGAAGGAATGGGAGAACGAGTTTGGGTACATGAACCGACCTAGTCAGTTGTACGAGGCGAAGAGGTTGACGGAACATTGTGGTGGCGCGAGGATTTGGTTCAAGAGGGAGGATTTGAATCATACTGGTTCTCATAAGGTAAAGCCCGTCTCATTTCTCTCGAGATTGGAGAGGAAGAGGAACTGATGAAGTCTTGAGATGCGAGTAGATCAATAACGCGATTGGACAAATCTTACTCGCGAGACGAATTGGAAAGAAACGTATCATTGCTGAAACTGGTGCTGGTCAACATGGAGTCGCTACTGCTACTGTTTGCGCCAAATTCGGTATGGAGTAAGTTGAACTAATCCTTTTCTCTCTCTCTCTCTCTCGAACGGGTTCCTGACTCGACTCGCTTTCAACTCTTTTTAGGTGCATCGTCTACATGGGAGAAGAAGATGTTCGTCGTCAAGCGTTGAACGTATTCCGAATGAGAATGTTGGGAGCCAAAGTCGTCGCCGTCGCTTCGGGAACTCGAACTCTAAAAGATGCTATCAGTTCGTCCTCTTTTCCTCCTCTTTCATTCTCGTCCCTTTACTTATTCGACTTCTCTCTCTAGACGAAGCGATGCGAGATTGGGTCACGAACCTCTCCACGACTCACTACCTCGTTGGATCCGCGATCGGTCCCGCTCCGTTCCCTACGATCGTTCGAGATTTCCAATCCGTTATCGGAAACGAAATCAAGTCTCAATTATCCGATTTGACTGGTCGATTACCCGATGCCGTCGTCGCTTGCGTCGGAGGTGGAAGTAACGCGATTGGAACTTTTTACCCTTTCATCGAGGATAAGGAGGTAAAGATCGTTGGAGTCGAAGCGGCTGGTGAAGGTCAGTCTTCACTCATTCTCTTCCTCCATCACCGAAATTGGGAGCTGATAGTCACGACCGCTCGTGTGTAGGTGTCGACACTGATTTCCATTCAGCAACGATCTCAAAAGGAACGAAAGGAGTATTCCACGGAGTTCGTACCTACATCCTCCAATCTAAAGTCGGACAAATCATGGGAACCCATTCTATCTCCGCCGGACTCGATTACCCGGGAGTTGGACCCGAACACGCTTGGTTACATGAAACCAAACGAGCCGAATACAGATCCGCAACGGATGAACAAGCGTTGAGAGGATTCAGGGCTTGTACGCAAATGGAAGGGATCATTCCGGCGTTGGAGACGAGTCATGCGGTTTGGGCGACGATGGAATTGGCCAAGGAGATGAGGAAGGAAGAGAATATCGTCATGGTCAGTTTCTTCTTGTTGTCGCACTCTCCGTATAGATACAAGGTTCCTGACGCTTGTTTGACCGTGTAGACTCTCTCGGGACGTGGAGACAAGGATGTTCAAGAAATCTCCGAGATTCTTCCCGGGAAATGGGCCGATAAACTCGATTGGCGTACGTTCCCGTCTCTTCCCCATATTACTCCTCTATACCTCTTACTGACTCTGCATTGTTGACGATGAACAGACGTAGACAGCAACGCCAACGCCGTTCGTCACTAGAGGCAGAGAGAAAAGTTCATTTCGTTTTAGGAATTCTTGTAGATAGTAGTCAGTTTTTAGCATGCTTCGGAATCAAAAGAACAGCGCATCTTTAGCGTTCATCCATTGGTAGTCTTTCGTTCGTCTGAAGAGGAGAGGGTCAGCAGAACGACGGTTCATTGCGAATCTCCAATTGAGGAATTCGATCTTTCTCTCTTTCTTCTCCACTCCCTCTCCCTCGCTTCAATACTTCGTCTCGCCGCCATGCTCTCGCGTGTACTTCCACACCTACCACACCCTCTCTCTACGAGAGGATTCGCTTCCTCATCAATCACCCTTTCCCTCGCTCCTCCCTTCACTCGAGAAACCGCTACGAAGAAGGTGAAAATGGCAGAGAACCTCTGGAATACCGTAAGTACCAGGTCCTCTCTTCTTTTAGCAGATCAGCCCCGGAGTGGAGGAGATCGGGGGAAGGAGAGATAGTGGAAAGTTGATTGATCCGATGCAGCTTCACAACGTCTCTGAAGAGGAGGAGAGTGCTGATAGTTTATTCGACTGGATGTGGGAATAGATGGATGCGAAGAAGGTATCGATGGCATACACTCCTGACTCGATTTGGAGGAACCGAGACGAATTCTTTCAAGTCAGTTTCTTTCCTCTCTCTCTGCTCATGTGAGACTGTTCTGACAGACTGCGACGCCACTGATAGGGACGTGAAGCGATCGAAGACTTCTTAACGAAGAAGTGGGAGAAAGAAACGAATTACAAGCTCAAGAAACGATTGTTCGCGTTCGAAGGGAATCGAATCGCAGTACAGTTCTGGTCAGTCTCTCCTGTACTGACGATGGTATTCCACTTACTGAGGAAGCTAACGTGGAGCTCTGAGATGGTAACAGGTACGAGTACTATAGCGAAACGGAGAAGTGTTGGAAAAGAACTGTAAGTTATTCTTCTCTTCCATTCGATCGGCTCTCTCCCTTTTGCGTGCTGACACCACCGGCTACCCATCTTCGACGTCGTTAGTACGGTCTCGAACATTGGTGAGCTTACGCCGTCTCTTTAACGTTTCCCGCAAGATTGAGCTAAAACTTGAACTCCTCTCTCTCCTTGCTGCTCAAACAGGACTTTCGCACCCGACGGCTTGATGGAGAAGCGACACATGAGCGGGAACGAGATCTCAATCAAGGAAGAAGAGAGGTGGTTCAAGGATGGAGTCGATGTTGACAAGGTTCAAGTTTCGGAACGAGATGGTTGAATGGTTTTGCTCCCTCTTCTCCTTTGTTGGTAGTTCTTTTGTACTCCCTTATTGTAGCTCTCTCCGTCTATGTTGCTTGTTGTAGTTGCCTCTTAGTTGCCTTGCGAAAGGAAAAGCAGGAAAATGTTCTCGATCCTTCGAATTGAGATCTTTGCTCTCTCTTTCTCTCCTTTTTCCCTCTTCCTCCCGTCCTCCACCAGTCTCTCCACTCTGATCCCATTGCCACCTTCACACAAGCTACAAGATGCTCCGCACCCGCTTCTCGACTCTCCTCAAGCCCTCCCTCTCCCTCCGTCCTCTCACGCGTTCTTTCCGTGTCACTCCCCCCGAGCCTCCCCTCATCATGTACGCCCCAACCTCTCATTTCGCCCAACTCCTCGCGATCGAACGAGTCGAAGCCGAACATTCCTTCACTCAAATCAAGTCTCAACTCGAACTCGATCCGAAATCGAACAAATGGGTCTGTAAGATGAAAGTGAGCGATTTCAAGGCGGAATCGGGGAAGGAACCGATCGAAAAGGAAGTAGAGGTCGTTGGGGAGGGTGAAACGAGCTTGGATGCGACTAATGAGTGAGCAACTTTCCCTCTCGCTCGCTTTGGAAAGGGGAAGCTGACTTTTTGGAGTGACTCGGTTCGAAGTGCGGCGAGGAAAGCGTTGGATTCGGTTGGAATTCAACATCAAGTCGAAGGAGGACAGGAAAAACGAAAGATCGAGGATAAGAAACACAAACAGGAGGGAAAACATGAGGACAAGAAGAAGAAGTGAAGAAAAGGTTGCGAAGATGCGAAATTTGGATCGGTAGTCTGTCTATGTTTGGTATCTCTGTGAAACTCTGTGCTCGGAACCCTGAGTGTCAGTGAGCTGTTTCTGAGTCAGCCGCAGGTTGTGGACGAAAAACGCGAAGAAAATTCCTTTCAGCGTCAAAACTTAGTCGAAACTGCTTCGTCTCCGTCGTCAGTTAATTCTGCTTTGATCTCGTCATTCTCGTATCGCGAACACGAAGGCGGGCGAGGGAGAGAGATACGAGATAGGAGATAGGAGATGAGGGAAACAAGGGGAACTCACAAGGCCCGAGCGTTCTCGCATTGATCCCGTTTCTTTGACTCGCCTCTTTCTTTCTCTTTCCGACCTTGCTTGACTTCCGGAACATCTACCGCAAATGGTGTGGCAAACGGAAAGATCCATGCTGCTTACTCGGCTTCACCGCGACAAATACCCCATCCAAACCACCGAGTTCGAGTACGATTGCAACTACGCCGACTTCAGGAAGTTCACCTGTACTCTCAAGCTTTACAGATACCGTTCCGTCGCTCGATATGGGTACAGATTTGGGCTCAAATTCGAGGCTTGTGGTCTCACACAGCAAGAGGCGTTTAACGAGTGAGTTCTTTCGTTTTTTGCGTCATGACTGTCAAACTGCTCGCGAATTTGCAAGGACTGATCGTCAATTTCTTCAACTTGAGTAGAACGGTCGAACGAGCTCTCGAGGTGATTGATCGAGTGGGACAAGACGTTCATCCGCCGAAACAAGGGACAATCGAGGATCTCGAACGATACAAGGAGCGAATCGAAGGTGCTCTTCTCGAACGTTTCGGGAAGACGAAGGATTCTACGTACGTCCCGTCATTACTCTTGCAACCTGAAGTGTCCTCCTGAAACATTCTTTCGATGTCGTAGGGAGGACATCAAGAGCATCCTCCGTGAGGAAGAAAAGAAAAAGGGACGCGACGAAGGTATGTCGAGAGAAATGAACACGATTCCTGAGTAAGCTCGTCGATTGACATCGTCGCCTACTGTGTACGAGCCGCAGGAGCTAGAGGAAAGGATGACGAACTCGTTGTCGGAAAGGAGGATGGGAAAGACACGACTGCGTAGCTTCTCGGAGCAAACGAATAACAGAAGGCTGCGAAGTGAGTCGAGATTTGTAAGGGGATTCCAATATGTACACGTCCAATAGAACCGTTCACCACTCAAGAGCGAATCGGAAGCGTTCTACTCGAGAGAATTACTCCTTTTTCTTCTTCTCCAACTCTTCTTTGAACTTTTGACTTCTATCGGGCATCTTCTTCGCCTATCAGGAGAAGCAAAGTCAGTATCGTACCATGAAGACAGAAGGAACAGGAATGAGAACTCACAGCTTCATCGATAGTTCGGAATTGCCAGTTCCACTTCGGGTAGAGGAACGGTCGGAGATCGAATCGGTTGTCATCTACAGTACGAGAGATCAGCTCGAGCGTCTCGCAAGAGAAAGAGATAGAGACGAACCAGGAGAATAAGCTTCGGCGTGGTAAGACGGCGTCAGAGTTGTCATCTTGTGACTGTACATACAACAACGACGATTCAGCAAGCGCACATCTCGAGAAGAGAGAGAAAGAGAACGAACCGATTGAGAGCGTAATAGTAAAAGAACCTCTTGACTTTCTCCGCGACTTCGACCGGAGCAAGTTTCTCTCCCCATTCCGCGACGAGTTTCGTAAACATTCCATAAGGTCCCATCTTTTCTTGCTTCCTCAATCGACCATAGACCGAAAGCTCCTCGTAGGTCATTCCCATGTCGATTTCGTCAGATTGAACGTAATCTTGCGTGATCGGTTCGAGTTCGGCGGTAGGAGTAGCGTTGAGGAAACTGTAAAGCCAAAAGAGCGAAAAGAATCAGTTATGAGCAAAGATCTTTTCGTTCGATGACGTACTCGTCGAGGATAGGCAGTTCGAAGGCGTCTGAAGCCCATGCAATGAAACGTTTCAAGTCGACCTTCGAAATCGCTCCAATCGGATTGACATCTGCAGCTGAGCAATCGTATTTCGTATAGTATCCTCGTAGACTGCGAACAAGAGCTATCATCAGTGAGTGACAACGACGAGAGAAGGAAGTGAAAACTCACGCTTCATCAACATTCGCAGAGCCGAGTACGAGTAGAGCTCCGAGCTTGTTCCTGACCCAAGGTAGAAGTTGTGCGAAGAGATAGGCGAGCAACATCCGAAGTCGAGCTTGAATGTTTTGGAGAGCGAGGTTCTCGGCGGGACTTCCTCCGTGGACTTTGTATTCAGGTTTCTTTCCAGTGACGAGGGTGAAGAGGGTATGGATCGCTGAGACGCAAGCGTCCATGTTGAGGTCGACATGGTAACTGCGCAAGGGAACAAGGAGTGTTTCTCAGCAAATTCGACCTAAGAGAGACACTACTCGTTGACTCACGCTCCGATCGCATCAGCGAGGTCCTTTGCTCGCTGTCTCGTCTCGTTACTCGAGTTCTGAGTGCCCATGTAGCAAGTATGGAAAACCCTCGAACAGAATTCGCGAGGATCAACGGGAACGTAATCGGAATCTTCAGCTTCTCCAGCAATTCTTCGAGCGTCTTTGATGACTTGTTCATCTGTACACCATTGTGAGTGAGTGAGCTAGATTCCCCTTACGGCCAGAATCGTAAGAAGCGAGTTGACTCACTTCCTTCAGCCGAAGCTTTCGCGACGAGTCGACACATTGAAAAGACGATAGTCGCGGTTGCGCAACTATCGATTCCTCCACTGAGCGGAACAAAGTACCCTGAACATCCAGATCGTCGAAGGTAATCCCATAGCCAACATGCAGGACCGTATCTGTGCAAAGGGAGCTCGTTTAGCTCGATTTCGATTAGCAAAAGAGAAGAGAAACACTCACGCGATCTCCTCCTCCGGCAAGTTGTACTGGAAGTCGACCCTTGGTTGATCGATGACGGCATCCGCCAAATCCTCCTCGTTATCCGTACTCAATCGGGTATCTGCTCTCATTCTCGAGAACGGAACGAGATTTCCCGCCGCTTGCATCGATCGACTACTCCAAGTTCGATGAGAGCGAATACGTTGAAGGTCGATCGTAGCGGAGACAACTTCGACATCGTTGAGGGAGAATTGGGAACCTTGAGCGATAACTTCTCCATTGAGGGTGATGAACGAACAACCGTCGTAGTAGAGTCGATCTCCGTCGCAACCTTGTTGATTCGCGTAGAGGTAGAGACCTCCGGACTGAGATCCGCAGTGTGAGTCCATACATTTACCGCCAACGAGAAGAGTTGAAGGAAGAGAGACTCACCTTGAGAGTGGCTTCTTTGATCAAATCGATTCGAGTTTTCAGTTTTCGCAACTCGTGGTGACTACCCGAAGAGTTGGTAAAGATCTCTACTCCGTCGAGTGCCATCTCGATATGAGGACTGTTCAACCTTGATCAGCAACCGATTCTAGCGAAGACGGCGGAGGATCGAGTAGAGCTCACGCAGCAGGAGTGAAGAGTTCTTCGCACATCTCGACACCGATGCAGGTATCCTGTGTGGAAACGACGGCATGTCCGATAGGGACGGTCGTCTGTTTTCGAGGAAGAGAGTGAGGAAGATGAGATCGCAAGTCAGAACTGACTCTCCTTGAGGCTTCCCGGGACTAGATAGAAGAAAGCACGCACTTGTCCAGTCACTTGAGCGATCATTCTCGGTAAGTAAAACTCTTCCGTTTGCTTGTGCTTCATCCAAGGAGTGAACCACCTCAATTCTCGATAATTTCCGTCGTTCGCGAGCCACATCTTGGGTCGAATGAGGAGGATTTTGCGGTTGTGGAAGATGATTCGACAGTTGTAAATGACGTTCTTGTGCACGACCGGCCTGGAGAAGCGGAGGAGCAGGGGGGGAAGAGAGGGATGAAGGGAGAAATGGGAAAATCGAGAGACGAAGTCAGCTCTTCGCTCCCTGTCTCTCTCGCAGAATAGAGAAATCAGTGGACATACATTCCAACATCGACGACCATGCCCATAGCCTCTTCGCATTCCAGAATCTTGACGAGAACTTGCCATGAGTGAAGATGGGTATCGCCTGTTCAACGACGCAATCAGCTCTCTGAAGCCTTGTCACGAGCTAAACGCACAATCTCACCTTCTAGGAAGTGGTCTTGACATCCGTAACCTCTGAGAAGAGATAAAGATGAACGACGTCAATGAACTCGTTCTCTGGTCCTCTGGTGCTTGAAGCTGAGAGACTTACGTGATCTCTAATTCGGGTCCAATACGTAGCTTACATCCTCTCTCTTTTGCGATCTTGATTGATTTGATGATTCGTTCGAGATTACCTTTCATCAAACTCGTCTCCGATTAGCTTCACCTCGACACGAGAGAATACGATAGAGGGCTCACCATCGAAATCAAGGGCGTGTTGATTGAGTGAACAAGTCGCTACCGTAATCAGAGATGATGTCGCCGGGTGAACTGAAGCTGCCATGATGTCGAACCGAAAGAGTCGATTTGAACGGCTTGAGGTACTGCAGATCGCCTTCTAGTGACTCTAAGCTGTATCCAATCGCTGCCGAAGCCGTTGTGAAATTCGGTCGCGAAGTTGGGTGAAGAGGGGGAAGGCAAGTCAATCTGAGCCTCGCGAACTGGTTCCTTCAGCCGCTTTCGAATTGCAGATTCTTGCTATAGTTGAAATCTCATAGTTAGTTTAGTCGCCTGATAACCGACATCGGGTGAAGGCAGAGCGGAGCGAGTTTCTGGATTCCGAAACCGAGAGTGGCCAGTGCTTTCGTACTCGAATCTTCGTCTCCTCTCTCTATGCTTCCTTCGCTTTCTGCCATCGCGGACTCGATTGAGAGTACCGGCAAGGAAATATAGCCGGAAAAGTGAGTCCTCCGTAGCAGAACTTGAGCGTTGAACGGAACAAACCCCTTTGATACTCGCGAGCAAAACTGTTCCTTCCAATCGTTTCGAGAGAAGTCGGCATTACAGAAGCAGGAACAGACGGTGTAAATCTACACAAAGGGACGGAGAGCAGGAAAGAGTCGATTAGGAGGTGTAACCAGCTGTTTCCACAAAGCAGAGTCAGCTCGATCTTCCTCACACTCGTCTTCGCTCCTCTCAACCCCTTCTCTTCTCAACCACGGAGACGAATGTCTGTAGAGAATGAAACGAAGATATAGCTCACCAGCCTTGCAAGTACCCGGCGCGCAACCACACTCTCCATTCTTCGCACAGCTCTTCCTCGCGCTCTCCGCGGCCTCACAAATTCCCGCTGCACACGAACATTCTCCCTATCATCGTCATGTATTATTGTTCGTCAGTCTCGGTACTCTTTCCCCGTCTCCGGTGCCAAACCTCTATCGAGACAAAGAAACTGAGGGAGAAAAGGCGAAACAAGAAACTCACTTTTCTCCCCTTCTCACAACCCTTTTTCGCTTCCGAAGCTCTACAAACCCCATTCTCACATCCACATTTCCCTTCTTTCGCGTATTGACATTCTTCGTGAGCTGAACAAGCTGCAGCCGACGAGGATTGAGCTTTTTGGTTCGAGGGAGCGCATTCACAGTTGACTCCGCAGATGATGGTCGTTTGTTTGGTCTACAGGCGAGTAAGGGCGAGTGTATGGGAGGGAAGAGGTGGCGAAAGAGGAAGAGAGGAGGTGCGGTCATGTGGGGGAGTTGAAGGAGAGATTGAGAGGGAGGGGGAACACGAGGCGCAAGAGGTCAGCGCCAGGCTGGGATACGGCGATAAGAGCGGATGAGGGGCAATGAAGACTCACAGCAGACATCGTTAGGATTGAAGGAGACTAGTGGGGCCGGGAACTTCGTTGAGCGAGTTGAAACAATGAGAGGTGAGTAGATCTGGCGGAGAGAAGGGCAGAAGAAGAAGAAGAGAAGAGAGAGAGAGGAGTGAGAAGAGAAAAGAGAGAAGATCGAGAAAGAAGCAAAGCGAAGGATTTCGAACTTTTGAGTTTTGCCTCTCGACCGAAATCGCGGCAGCGAATCACAGCGATCCCAATTCTCTCGGGGCGGTGCCGATGACTCGCAAGGAGAAAGAAGTACTGTAACATCACACACAGCGTAGAGAGAAAAGAAGTACCGTACGACGAAGAGAGAACACGCGAACCGGCCAACAAAACCGCAAAAAACAAAACCGAGAATTCTTTCGCTTAGCGACCAACAGCTCCGCCTCCCCCTCCTTCATGCTGTCCCGCATCGAACAAACTCTCCCCTTGTCTTCCTCCGGTCCCAGTCGGTCGACCCGTCGCAGGATCGAGAGGAGTCGTTCCTCCCAATTGTCCTTCCGGGATCGTGTAGGCGGATTCGGGGAGTCCTGATTCGTCGATTGATTCGGCCGCTTCGATCGTTTCGTACAATGCGGAGGCCTGCGAGTGGGGCACGAACAAGAAGATCAGTGAGACGGAAGAATAAAGCGAGACGAGAAGGGGGAAAAGAGAAATTACAGCTTCGGGAGGAGGAACTTTGCCGGAAAGCAAGTCGACTGCAGGGATCGGCTGGAGGGAAGGAAGCAAGTGTCAGCTTTGCGATGATCTCGCAAATCGAAAGGAAAGGAGAAGACTCACTTGACCGTAGAAAGCTTCATTCGCATCTTTCTGCAAGCACCGAAACCACTGAGATCAGTTCCAATCACGCAACGATCTAAAGAGAGTTCTCAGACTTGCCCTTTCGATCAAAACGGTTCCTTCCAAACTAACTCCCGCGAACAAACCCTTCGATTTCGAATACGTGAAAACTGGTGACGGATTCACAAGAGCCGTATTGACCGCGCCTCCCACTCCGATCGGCCCCGCTGCGGCACCCAACTGTCCACCAATCGTAACGTTCCCTCCTTTCGCGAATGCTGAAATTGCTTCTTGAGAATTGAGAACTACGACAAACTTTGCTCGTCCTCCCTCGTTCCATCAGTCTCTTCTTCTCGTTCCCGGACCCAAGGAGAATTGACGTACCTCTGAAATATCTGCCCCAACCTGAAACCCGAACCCAACCCCACCAGTAGCGATACAAGAAGGAGCCGACCAAGTACCATCCTCCAACCTAGCGATCACTACTCCCGACCCTGCTTTTCCCGACCAAACGAATCCAGCTTTCAACACGGTGAAGATCGCGAACCCTTTCGCTTTATTGAGGACTGCTTTAGGGATCGCGTTGAGAGCAGATTCGGGATGATTAGGATCCGCGAGGAAGGATTGGAGAGTCTTCGCAGCTTTCGTGCACTACATACACGCACGGAGATACTCTCGATCAGCTCATTAGGGCGCTGGAAGACGGGAGGAGAGGGAGAGAGGGAACTGACTTCATTCTCCAACTTGAAACTGACAAGGGCTTTCTGACTTCCCGTTTGAACTTCGGTACCGACTTGTTTCGCGAACGCAGTAGCTTGGATCCCTACAGCTTTCGAAGTCGCTTTGAACTTGTCGAGGAAACTCATCTTGGCAGATGAAAGGGTTGCAACGTTGAACGATGACGAGGTGACGGAGATCTGAAGGAGTTCGGCTGATGAACTTGTACAGGTAGGTCTTTGCAAGGAGATCTGCTGCTTGTGTGAGTGCGATAAGTGTGCGATGAGGTAGAGGACAAAGGTAGGAGAAATCGCTTCGCAGTCTCGTGAAAGCGAAGAGTCTCAAGAAGCGGCTCTCACGAATCCTTTTGTCGTACTTTGCTACGTCTGAGCGAAACGATATCATCAGAGGCCGAAAATGGGAGAAAAATTTCAAGGGCAAAAACCGAGAAATTCGCTCTCTCGCAAGTCTTTCGCGTGTGCACGAACAAGGCTGGCAGCTGGCAATGCGAGGCTATGCCATGTTCATCACAGATGGTTTCGCAAGCAATGGGAAGTTGCTCGAAGGTAGAAAGCTTAGGTACGAGGACCGAAAGTTGGCGAAAAGAATCGTATATTTTGACCTTTTCACCCCAACTGGCCCCTCTATCGTCCTGTCTTTCGGTCATGAACAGCTTCGACATCCCTGTATGATACCTCTGAGATGCAAGGGTCAGTCGAGACGGTCTGCTGAACTTGGCGGAAGAACTTTGAAGAGCTTGAAATCGAGTTCTCCTGGAAGTGAGGCGTTCGAGCCACCTTGAATCGACCGCAAGTCTAGGTAGCGGATTTGACGACGGTCTGCACTGCGTCGTCCGGTTCGTACCCCTTCTCTGCTTGGTGAATTGGCGAGGAAGGAGGAAATTTGAGACACGAATCGACTTTCTTTGTTTCCTTGATTCCGTGAAACGGAACCGGGTCCAGTTGTTCATGACGGGCCAGACTTGACGAAGCAGGTGCTTCCACGGTAGCAAGAGTACAAAGTCGCTCAAGCTAGACATCGGCAGGAAGAGGGAGATTCGAAAACGAGAGTCGTCGCAACAGCTGTCGAGTCAAGACCACGGCGCAGAGCAATGACGGGTCAGCCTATAGCCTCTACATATGTGTATCGACTCACTTCGATCCATCAAGATCCCTATGATCCCCTCGTGGCTTGCAGATCCCGTTCCAAGGTTGAGTGACGTTCCGGGCTTAAATCGCATACGTTCGCGAGCCCTTGACTATGCCCTTGACTTTGAGTATCTTCTGGTCTGTCAGGAGACTGCACGGCCGGTTCCGAGTCGAGGTAGTGAGTGGTTCCGGTCCAAAAGACCAAGGTTCCCTCTCTTTCCCTTCCTCCACCGTCACTTCAGCTCTCGAACTCTCTGCGACCACCAGAGCTACTCGTAGCTTCTCTCGAATGTGATGCGTTTCAAAGCCGACATTTCCAACACTTCCCAATTGACTCGATTGATCACTTCTCTCGCACCTCTCTCGAAAGTCTCGACGCTCAAACTCAAGGCGGATGTCGTTCATCTGATCTGTCAGGGTGAGAGAGGAGGTGTGCAGGTGTGGAGGTGAGTCACTCATGCGTTCCATCGCCGGTTTAAAAGGCTGATGGGACGTTGAGAGCTCGCAGTCAGATTGCTGTCGTGAGCCGTCTTCTTTTCTATGCAACAGCGTGGGACTACAAGACTTATGCGGCCGACGAGCGAAACAGAACTCGATCTTCAAAGTAGAAACCCTTCGACTCGAATCGAATTCCTCAAACGAAATCTACCTCGAAGTAGCGACTGATGCACTCGCTCGAGCTCTCAAATCCGCTGCCGTGAGTCTCCTTTCCATCGATCAGTGACGATTTCGGACTGATCGAAGGCGAAAAGGTCTCGCAGGGCTCAACGAAATCAACGATCAAATTAGCGAAGAAAGGAGGAGAAGGACCGAACGGGACTGGGAGAGGTTCTCATCCAGTCTTGTCTATCGATATCGAGAGTGCTGTGAGCGATGTGTCTTCCGATGCTACGGGCGTAGACGACCCGAGCTAATGGGGACGCTGTATGGCTCGCAGAGTCGAATGGGTAAAAAACTCGAAATCACCCAAGACGTATTCGTCACGGTCAAGAAAGCTCAAGATGTCGCATTGCTGAAAGAACCTCTGTGTCCTGTACCCGACGTGAGTCTACGCTCCTGAGCTGCCCTCTTGCTCTTTTCTCTCAAACGCAATCTGTTCATTTCGCTCCCATCTCCTCCTTCACGACAAGGTTCTTCTATGAGCAAAGGAAGCTGATGCTCCTATTTCTCAGGCTGCTCTCCTTCTTCCACCGCTTCAAATCCTCCGAACGGTCGCCGAACGAATGAAAACCATTTCCTCCATCATCACTCTCTCGGCAAACAACGCCGGAACATTCAAGTGCGTTCCCCTCTTCTCTCCTTACTCCCGCTAAGCACGCTCCTCGAGCGTTGAGACCGTGAAAGAACTAATTCCTAATTTGCGAATTGAAATCTCCGTAGAATGCGAGCCGTATCAGATGAAGCTAGCGTCGATACGGAATGGACAAACTTGAAACGACCTAATCTAGGGGACGACAACGGTCAGTCTCCTCTCTACTGGATTCTCGCCTTGCGATTCCCTCTTCGAAGCGTTTGCGCCGCCTCTCCCGAGGGCTTCTCGGTACTAGCTTCAACGACTGATACACAGTTCGATACCTCGCAGATGAGATGACGAATCCGAATGAAGATCCGAATAAAATGTTCTCGGTCTCTCTCGAGACGAAGAATCTGCTCAAATTCCTCAATTCGTATCAAATTGCACAAACTACAATCTTTTGTACGTAAATCTTCTCTACTCAAGGTGTCCCTCTACATAGTCAGAAGCTTTGGGGACAGGTAGGAGAGATCACTTTGAAGGTTCCAGCAGACGAGCTGATCATCCTGTCTTTCTTCCCTTTTCTACCCTACCTCCTGTCTCCTCCGACCTTTCCCTTTCCTTCTCCGTTACCTCTCGCTTCCTCTCAACAGGTCTCTGTCCGAATCACTGCGGGATCTTCTACGTCTACGTCGGCGACTCGAAAGATAATCTTCAAGGAGGAGTTTTAACTTTCTTTGTTCCAGCTTTCAACGCCGATGGAGACGACTAGTCGACGGTCGTCTCTTATTGCTCTTTGCTGTGCTGTCTGCTAGGCAGTCGTTTCGGGGGTTCTTGTCTAATCTGTTTTGTCTCTTTCTTTCGAAGTTGTTGTGCAAATTTACTCGCATTTTCCTTCTGAACTTCTTGGACCACTGCCTTCTGCATGCTTGCCTTGGTATTCTGCTATCCTCGCTACTCTGCAGCACAACGCATTTCTCCAGCAGAGAAGTCATAATTTCTTCTTGACTTCGCGCGGCGTGAATCTCTTTCTTCCTCACCCTTCACTCGACTCGATTCCCTCGCATCAGTTCCGCCGGGACAGTGTCACAGCCGAGTCAAGGTGATCTCGAGGTGAGTCTCTTGCTGTCTCCTGCTCGTCCTGGCGCCAAATCTTTCGGAAGAGATGAAACGTCTCAGCTCCATCATCACGAGCCGAGGACTGTCGCAAGAGCTTGCAGAGGTGATAGGACAGTGTGATGAACGGTGTGTAGCGCTGCGCTGGCGGAGGGAAAGGTACTTGGCGCTAAACGGACTCTTGAAGCAATAACGGTCTCCTTCGCGCTCGACTGGAGGCTCTATCCAGCTATAAACCTCACGCAGACCAAGATAGCTGATTTCCTATTCGCGACGTGCGCAGACAATGCATCTTCCCGACGAGTTACTCGAATCGATTTTCTCCTTAATCCATGAGAAAAGTGCCGAGCCTAGTCGTAAGTTCTCCCTCTGTTCCTCTGCGATCTTCTCAAGCAGCTGATCATCACTACTCAATTTCCCCGCAGCTGAATCGCAACAAACTTTCGCCGCTCTCGCTCTCACTTCGAAACGATTCCTCCCCCTCTCGCGCTCCTATCTCTACTATCGTCCGATCCCCCGCGCCTCAGCCGCAACGTGGGCTCAAGCTCTCGCTCTTTACTCCTCTCTGTCCACTCCCCTCGGTCAACTCGTCGTCTCGCTGGAAGGAATCGTCGAGTACGTGTTCAGAATCGGGACTTTCGAGGAACCTGGTCCGCTGTCTTTCCAGCTTCGAGGATTCACCAAGACGTTCTCTTTCTACCACGCAATTATCGAATCTTGTCCACAACTCGTCAAAGTCGAACTCATTTTCGCCACGCAGCAACACGGTTCGAAATTGTTGAAGGTTCTCGCAAAATCGAAATCGACGCTCAAGACTGTCCGATTCGCGGACTCGAGAAACGCGAATACGTCCTATTACCTTACCGCTCCCCTCATTCGTTGGGCACTGGAGCAAAGTCAGCTCGGCGAAATTGAGAACCTCATCGTCGACAATCCTTTGGCCGACCTCGAAACATCCGCTCAACCCTCGACAAATTCCGCGCTCAAATCCTACACCATCCTTCGCGCGGGCAAAGACACGCTCAAGGGATTTCTGCCTCGAGATTCAACTTCCCTCGAATCGGTGTTGTTCGGGCTCTCAGACCGGACCCTGGAAAACCTTGAGGTATCGTGGATTCTCAAGTACCTTCCAACCTCCCTCGCAAAGATGGATTTCCGCCTACGCCTCAACAGAACCACGCACGTACCCTCAATCGATGAATACCTCCATGCGATCGTTTCGGTTTTCCCCAACGACTTTTCCCATTTCACTTCTCTTACGCACCTCTCGCTTCATTCTTTCGACGGTCCTTCCCTCGACCTACTCGATATTCTCTCCTCTTCCTCCGGCTCTACTCTCGTCGTCCTCGATTTCTCTGGCTGCAAATGGGTTCCAGCTCAATCGACTTCGACCTCGAACGCCGTTCCAACTTTCAACCGTTCAACGATCTCGTCCGTCGTCGATCCGGATGAACTCCTCGTCTGTCTACGAAAGTTCGGGAAACTACAACGAGTTCATTTAGGGTACTTGCCGACTTTGACGAGACAAACTTATGCGAATTTGGAAGAATTGAAGGAGGACGGAGTCGAGTTGCAGTGGAAACCATGCGCGAGATACAGTATGTGTCAATGGTGTGGTCAGAGACATCAATAGAATGCGGATCTAGCAGAAGAGAGAGGGAATAAAGGAAAAGAAGAAAGTCGGAATGAAGTCAGGGCATCATCGGAACGGGCAAAGGAATTCAAGCAACAAGTTTCCAGTCTTTTGCAATCATACATTCTGTAGTAACACCGACGTTGCTCTTTCAAGCGAGCTCTTGCCCTGCTCGAGATTTAGTTCCGAAAGACGCTCTCAGACGTGGCCATTCGTCCTCATCGGTAGTATAGTGACTATCGATATAGGTTATTAACAAGGCATTTCGCCACCAACTTCAGATATCTACGCTACTCGAACGAGATAGAGAACCTCATGCTTTCGCCTTTGATCCAGGAGTCGTCCCTTGCTCGTTGTACTTGATCGACACAGAGTTGACACAATGTCTAACGTTCTCCTTCGTCAACCTCTCGCCGCGGAAAGTATGTCCTTGGTGGGCTCCGCAAGCCGCACAAAGTATCTCCTCTCGAGTCGTGCCGAACGAGCGATCGACTTCAGATCGTAACGCTCCGGGAATCGCGTCGAAGAATGCGGGCCCTGCGGAAGAGAATGAAGTCGAAGAAGGAGCAACCGTCAATACCCTGGAGTGAATGAACTCTAAGACGCAAGTAGAGACCTACATCCACATCCTGAGTCGAACTTTGAGTCGGCCGTGTAGAGAGGAGTGTCGCAACCGGCACAATTGTAAGTTCCCTGCGAAGACAACGCTTCTCGTCAGCACACTATTCCGATCAGTTTGATGCTTTCCCTGCCACCTCGTGGGCTCTCCCGCTGTTTCGTGCGTGAAGCCGACGAGACAGTCGATTATAACGTCTGGTTCGAACTCCGCTCGACTCGAGTTTCGAAAATTCGGAGAATCTTCTCACCTTGGTCGGATAATGCTTGTCATATTCTCCAGTACCAGGTCGTTCCGTTCCCTTTTGCCTCAAGATCTGTACAGAGCGAGACCGCAAAGGTGGGGCGTCAGAAACTCAATTCAAGATTTCTCGATTCGTATTCCGAACTCACTCTGAACTGTTCGGGAGTGAGTTGCAATCTCCATTCATCATCTGATTTCTTGACGGGGTATTCGTGAGAAGAAGACGACATGCTGTTTGATTGACCCAGGGTGGCGAGCGAATTGAAGGGAGAAGTGAGGCGATTGAGGATCGTAGGTGACGAAGCGACGTAGACGGCAGCTAGCGAGCTTGATGCGAGTAGGAGAGTAGATGGACGAGTGAGTCGATGTAAGAGAGTCGAAGCAGAGCGCGAGAGCATTCAGATGATGTCAAAGGGAGAGAGTCGGAAAGTGGAAATGAGCAAGTCCTCGACTTTGCAGATCCTCTCCTTCCCCTGAATTGTATTTCAATCTCACTTGAGATCAAGTCAAAAGCGACCAAATCTTTCGGCTCACATCTCATCCGACCAAAAGATGAAGCAAGCAGCACAACGGGCCCTCGGACAAGTAGCCAGAAGTAGTAATCGACCTGTCGTAGCTCCGGCCTACCGACCTCGACCTTCAGTTCGACCTTTCTCTTCGACCCGATTCCATCTCGAACAACAACAACCGGGAGCGAAACCAGGTGCAGAAACGAAAGAGGAAGAACAACCGAAAGATAAGAAACAACAGGCAAAGGAGGAGGAATCCGATACGACTGTAGCGGGCCGATCTCCTTTCGCCGCTTTCGTCGAAGTTCTCCGAGAAGAAGTGAGGAAGAACCGGGAATGGCAAGACTCAGTGAAACAGCTAGGAGGAGAGGTTGGCAAAGTGCAGGACTCAGAGGCGATGAAACGAGCGAAGGATGCCTACGAGCGAGCAAGGGTAAGTTTCCGAGTTCTCCCTCCCGTTGCGCTTCGAATAGACTGACACTTTGCGTGTGTAGCTTGCGGCAAGTATCAAAGAGAACCCTCGACTAGCGGCTGCTGCGAACGAACTTCGTAAAGCCGGAATTTCGATCAACGATGCAGTCGGAACTGCTTTGAAAGGAATGGAAGAGACTGCTTTCGTCCGAACAGTGAGTACCCAGCCTCCTGAGGAGAACAGCGACGGAATTAACACGTTCCACTTTACAGCTCTCGAAAGCTTCTCGAGCAGTCGGAGATGCGGCCTACACTGCTTCAGCTCCCGTTCGAGACACCGAAGCTTACAAGGCTGTCGCAGCCGAGATTACCGATCTATTAGAGAATGCAGCGAACGACGTTCAACATGGTGGATACATCGACCGGGAAGCGAGGAGGAAACGAAGGGCTGCACGGTTGGCGAAGATTGGAAAGGAAAAGGGAATGGCTCAGAGGCGATTGAAAGTAGAGGAGGATACTGCGTGAGTCACACGCAAATCGTCTGAGTAGACCAAGCTGACCAAATTCCGCGAGCGAACAGAGCTGGTCAAGCTGTCACCCTCCACGCCACGGCTAACAAAGAACCTAAAGAATCTCGACTACCGAAACCTATCGCCGAAGCGATGGCTCAATGGTCCAACACTTATCAAGAATCCGACAATCCCTTCATCGTCATGTCTCGATCCGTAACGGGCACGATCGGAAGGTGGTTCGACGAAACTGAAACTGCAAAAGTTACGAAATGGGTCAAAGAGATGGATCCTAGCTTCACTCAGGAGAGCTTCCTGAAAGAGTTGAGGGAGTACATCGTACCGGAATTGGTCGATGCTTACGTGAATGGAGATCAACCGACGTTGAAACAATGGTGCAGTGAAGCTGTGAGTTTTCTCTCCCGTCGTTCTATTGAGAGATTTCCGTCGCTGACTTGCGATATCTCAGACTTTCAACGTTCTCATCGCCACTCTCGGAAACTCGATCGGTCCTGCCATGATGTCCGAATCTCGAGTACTCGATATCCGAAATCTCGACGTTAGTCTTCCCCCATCTCCTCTCCGTCGTGTTCGTACACCAACGCTGAATCCCTCGTGATATGACCAGATCATGTCGGCGAAGATCCTTGAGAACGACCTCCACGTTTTCGTCGTTTCGTGGCGAACTCAAGAAGTTCTAGCTTACCGAGATCTCAAGTCGAACGAGATTGCCGTCGGGGACGAGAACAAGATCCAACAAGTTGGATACGTCGCAGTATTAACTCGGGTGGAAGAGGAGTTGGATAACGAGGAGACTGGTGGATGGAAAGTTATCGATGTGCGTCTCTTGCGACCTGTCTTTCTCTCCTTTCAGCGAAGTCTCACTGACATTGATGCTCCCCGCTTGTAGATGGCTCGACGAGCAGCATAGAACGATCACGAACGAATTCTTTCGGTCAACTTATACCCCTTCTCGCACAAAAGAGCAACCCTCCCTGTCCTCGCTCAATGGTCTTTAGCAGTTCCCTCTATTCTCGACCAGTGTACCTCGCAACTCTCTATCTCGTATCTATATCTCGTTCTTTCCTCTCTCGCTCCACCACTCACTACTACCAGAATTTTAACCTCGACGAAGAATCGATGTTCGGAAAGAAACCTTGCAATACGCATTCGTTACAAGAAGGCGATCACAGATATTTGCGGAGGCTCGAGGTGATCCAGACGAAAGTGTTCACATAGCCGCAAGACCTGAGTTCGTCCCTCGAATCCTGCATCCTCTTCAACCTTTAGACTTCCCCTTGAGCAACGTCTCGCTTCTAAGGCGACTTTTATATCAGCTAGGTCTCGCATGAATCCGCTCAGGAGGCCCACTCACCATTTGTCGAGCAGCTTGAGCGCGAGCTTTCGAAACCTTTTCGAGATGTCGCTGAGCTCCTTTGCTCAGACTCATCATGCTGTCTCTACCGTCACCGTAGGGATCCGCTGATGCCATACCCCCTCCGCCAGACTGTCGGGATGAGCCGGTGTGTTCTGACTGTTCTCTCGGAGTTTCATTGTGAGTGCTTTCGAGTCGGTCGTCTCGTTAACCGAAGATCAGCTTACATGATAGATCATGAACCACGCAACTATTCAACGTCGGTCGTACAAGTCAGCTCAGCTCAAGAATGCCCGAAATTGATAACTTGTCGAAAGGGAGAGCGACTCACGAAGGACCGCCAAAGCGTAAGGTACGATCGCTTGAATGGAGATTTGCAGCCAGAAGGAGCCGTTCCAAAGCGCTTCCGCGCCTTGTAATAACGGGGAGAATCCTCCTATGCCTGCAAGCGATTTTTGTCTCCGGTGAGCTCAGTTCCATCATCGAGACTCGAAGAACAAAGCCTGATCGCTTACCGTATAGATACAGTACCACATCAATAAGCACCCACCAGATCCAATGCTCAAGCTTGGCGCCTCGTTCATAGGCGTAGGCGAACACGACGAGAGGGGCGAGAAAGATCGAGAGGACGATCATCAGAGCTTTGCCCCAGCTCGACGTACGGATCCAGTTCCGAAATGTGCTTCCTTGCGGCATCTTCTTTGTGGTCGACTGAGGGAAAGACTGCGTTCAAGTAAGAAAACGGAGAACAAATGCTGAGTGAGCATCTGTGCGAAAAGTTCAGGCCCAAAAGTCCGAAGAACTTCCGCGGTGTCTCAGCTGCTTGCTCTTTGCATCATAGTGAGGGCCGGTGGCTACTTGGCGACCCGATGGCTATATAGACGAAGGCATCAGTCGAAAAAAGAGAGAGTCGCACACCTCGAGGTTCCGTCGCGAGAGGGGAAATCGAGACTTTCTCCCTCTCCACCTCACATTCGCCTCAGTATGGCATCAGACGCATCACCTCTAGCATCACTGAGTCAGGTCCTGCCATCGCCACTACTCGTTCGCCCTTCAGTACCCCAGAGGACAGCGTCATCAAGATCTCTTCCGACTAAATCGACACTACCTAGGATCACTCTCGCTTTCACGCGTGTACCGCAGGAACTGAAGCATGGAGTAGAGGAGCTAGCTAGAGGGGCAGTCAGGTCCAACATGGTCGTCACGGACGACGTTTCCTCCTCACTTCCTCACGTGTGGGGGGTCGAGTGAGTCTCTCTCTCTGCTGCCTGTACCTTGACGAGTACTGGCTGACTTTGTATCTCGGCTGTTCAGGTTCGAGAAACGAGAAGATTTGCGACCAGGTGCCATGAAGATTTCGAGCAATTCGGACGACTTTGTCAATCTGCCTCAAGGGGTATCGCGGTTCGTGATTACGATCAGCTACAACAGACCGATAGAAGGTGAGTCCGCTCTCGTTGACCTCTCCGAAGAAGAACGACAGATGTTAACTTCGCCCGATTCTGACCTTGCGAAACAGCTTTTCGAGGCATTGGTCACGTCCTAGCCGTCTCTCGTTCCCTCGCATCGTTCGCTCTTCCCAGAAACGTATCAGAACGACCTCGGGACTCTCCCATGGACGAAGATCCGAATCCTCTCGGAGAAAACGGCGGTTCGCAAGGTACGAATGGAGATTCGAGGAGCGGAACGCCTCAAACAGCAGAAGTCAAATGGAGCAGCAAAGTCGGTGACCAATTGCGGAGAGATGAGCAATGCTTGTTCAAAACTGTTGGGTGCGTCGTCATCGTGCTCTCTTCATTCGAGCTCTGTGCAAATCTGGAAACTGACACCGCTCTCATTCGCTCGAACGTTTCCAGAGTCATGATCGATTGCTCTCGAAACGGTGTACTGAACGTCAAGGGTGTGAAATGGCTATTGAGAAATATGGCTCAAACTGGATGTAACATGCTTCAGGTGAATGAGATCTCGCTCTGTGATTTTCGAAACGCTTCTGACCAGCTTCTCGCCATAGCTCTACTGCGAAGATACGTATCAGATTCGAGGAGAACCGTTCTTTGGTAAGTGCTCGTCATCACGAGGTATTTTGTTGCTATCGCAAAAGGAAGCTCATTCGCCTCTTTTCGTTCGCAGGCTACTTCCGAGGACCATACACTGAGGATGAGCTACGAGAAATCGACGATTACGCTTTTGCGCTGTGAGCCTTTTCCCTCCTGCCCACACACTCACCCGAGCTGACACTCTGTGCTTGAATCGTCACATCTCGCAGCGGCATCGAAGTCATGCCCTGCATTCAAACTCTCGGACATCTCGGTCAAATGCTTCAGTGGCCAAAGTTCGGCACCTTACGAGATACCGCTGAAGTCTTGCTCGCCGAAAGCGCCGAAACTTACGCTTTCATCGAAAAGGTGAAAACTCACTCTGTTCTGACCGTGAGACCGAGCTGACCTGAGTGTGGTCGATCTGAGCGTAGATGATCAAGGCGATCTCGGGACCCCTCCGCTCTAGAAGAGTACATATCGGCCAAGGTAAATACTTCATTCCCCCCTCACCACCTTGTCCCCTCGACTCATGGTGTAACACTCGATTCTTTACCTTGCCTAGACGAGGCTCATGGAGTTTCCGAAGGACGATACCGTCAACTATTCGGTTACAAGGACTCGACAAAAGTGGTTCGTCAAATTTCTCCCTGTGCATAGAGCTCTCATACTGACGCCTCCTGCTCAGTTCACGGATCACCTTCGAAGGGTCAACGATATCTGTCGAAACAACGGTTTAGAACCGATGATCTGGTCTGACAGTGAGCTTTCAGCTCGCCTGCTTGAACTGGTATCTCGCTGACCTCTTTATCGTCGCCGTTAGTGCTATTCTGTTTGCCTGCGAAGAACAATCAACTTTCGGGATATTACGACCTCAACGCTGTCGTCACGCAAGACCTTACGGATTCGATCCCGCCGGATCTCTCAGTCGTTTACTGGAGCTACTATCATGTCGATTCTCGGGTGTACACGGCGAAGATCGCGCAGCATTGGCAGTTGGCGGGAAAAGCTCCGTTCATGGCGAGCGGAATTTGGACTTGGTCTCGATTCTGGACTGCGCTTCCCTTCACTTTCGCAACGGTCAAAGCTTTGATGAAGGCGAGTAAAGATCCTTCTGCCGGTATCGAACAGTGAGTTCTCCGCGCCTTGATTCGAGACCCGAGCTGACACACTCTTCTCGAGAAAGTGTTCAAACGACGATTTGGGGCGACGAGGGAAACGAGTTCGATCTGTACTCTGCTCTACCAGGTATTCTCTACAAGGCGGAGCTCGCGTACACGAGGGAAGACGAAGTCGACACTGCTCTATTCCGCCGCAAATTCGATGGAATCGTTGGAGGAGATCTCGACGATTACATCTACGCGAGCAAACTCGAGTGAGTAGACTACCTTGCTCTCAGCTAAGCTCGCCACTCGAGTCGATCGAGACTAACTTTCCCCTTCTGTCTCGCAGCGACACTCAACCTGAAAGTCAACCGATAGACAACAAGACTCACTACACTCCAAATATCGCCAAGTACCTTCTCTGGGAAGGTGAGTTGATAATCCCCGATGCGAGTTTCGAGGACGAGTAGTTAACTCTGCACTTTTTCCGACAGAACCGTTCTACTCTTTCCTGTCTCCGCAATACCAAGGATACGATCTCGAATCTCACTACACGCACCTCGCCACTTACCTCGAACAAGCCCTCTCTTCCGACTTTTCCTCGATGACTTCGATCTCTTTGCCGCACTCGGTCGACGACTACCCTGCGAACAAACGCCTCCAACTACCTTACCTCCTCGCGAGTATCCTCAGCCTCAAATGTCACTTGAGGGAACGTCTCGTCAATGCCTACAAAGCGGATGATCGAGTCGAGTTGGAAGCTCTCGGAGGGAAAGCGGCGAACACTCGCATGAATCGTTTGCGATCTCTCGTCAAGCAACTTCACTCCCTGCACCGGTGAGTCTCCGATATGCCTCTTGTGGAGTGCCTCGTCGCTGACTTCGATGCAACTCTTTCGCAGCTCAAACTGGTTCGATTTGTACAAACCGTTCGGCTGCGAGGTACTCGATTTGCGCTACGGAGGCTTGATCACTCGTCTCGAAACCATGCATGAACGAATCATCGCCTACCTTGATCCTACCGACGACTCTGTCACGAAACTCGAAGAACTCGAGGTCGAGCTCGAAGTGAGCCTCTCTCAGTCATTTTTCCCGCGAATAAAGCTGACGGCTCTCATCTGGCGCAGACTATCTACCCGGGCCAAGGAGCGAATCTCATGCTAGACTACAACCGTTGTTCCCGACCGCAATACATCTAGAATAGCTCGCAACTCCCCTTCGTTTTCGTTCCATCGTCGTTTTTCTGTTTTCGATTTTCAATTCTGTTTCTACTTTTCTTTGTCTTTCCTTCGCCGTAGTTGTAGTACTTTGCAGATATACACGTGTGCACAACTTGTAGCTTGCTTCTTTCTGGACTCTGAGCGCATGCGTCGTCGACCTCCTGGGCGAGAGATTCTCCTCCTTGCTCTCGAACCTCTTCAACCTTTTTCAACCTTGCAACGACTCGACTTCGAACGACGACCTGTAGAACTACAGCTGTACATCAATCACACGAGAACTGTGTACGGACCCTCAATCGACTTGTCATCAAACAATGTCATCTAGTCAACGACCTCCTCCCTCTCCACCTCTGCAAGAACGACTACTCGGTACTCTGATCGTAATTGTACTTCGCGCTAAGAACCTCCCAAACCGAGTGAGGATTGGGAAGCAGAATCCCTACGCGACCGTCACCTATGGTTTGCACAAGAAACGGACTGAAACGATCGAACGAGGAGGACAACAACCTACGTGGGATGCAGAGTTCAGGTTCGAGATCCTCAAGGAAGAGTTTGAGAACGAACAACTCGAAGCGGGAGGTGCCGCTCACGTCGACCGGAAGGGGGGAGTCCTTCCGATGAGTACGAAAGACGGAGGGAGCGGGGTGAACAGATTAGAGAAACCGAAACCGACAGTGACAGTAGGAGATGGCAGAAGGATCCTCAAATTGGCGTGTTGGGCCGACGATAATCGAGATCCGAGATTGATTGGTGAAGGAGAACTCAATATCGAGGACACGATTCGCAAGGGAAAGTTTGATGGTGAGTTCACTGCATTCTGCACTACTACTACTTCGAGCGAAGTGAGCTGAAGCGCTTGTCGTCGGATGCAGATTGGGTCAAATTGGAGAGAAAAGGACGATACGCGGGAGAAGTCTATCTCGAACTGACTTGGTATTCTAACGTGAGCAATCGTCTGTTCCTCCCCATATGGAGACATCTTACTGACGAATCACTCTGAGACAGGAGCCAAAACCGGCGAGCTTGCATCGACCAGAACGTTCGGATTCTCCAACCCGAGGCAGTTATGGAGGAGCGGGAGCACGGCTGAACGACCACGACGATGAAGAAGAAAGTGAGGAGAATGATATAGGCGAGCGAGACGAGAGGGATCGACGAAGCGTGAATCATCGACACTCTCAAGCGAGTCTCGAACCGGTGAGTTTCCTTCTCTGCTCTTACCTCAGACGATTCAGCTGACCCCTTTCTCATGCTGCTACATAGTCCAACTCATCTTTGCATCTCGCACCTGATTATCCGGACTCCGACCTTGCACCGCTCTCAGCGAATCATTATCCGGATTCCGATCTCGATCCTCTAACTCGCTCGATGTCGTCTCTCTCTGTTGGCCGTCCTCTTCCTCAGCCGCCTGTCCCCGCTTCCCACTCTCAGTACGCTCAGGTCGCCCACTCTCAAACCTACAGTCATCTTCCAACTCCCTCGGACGGCTTCGATTACAACAATCGAGAAAGGAGAACAAGTTTCCACTCGGTGGCTCCGAGTCAATACTCGTATCAACAACAACAACCGAGACAATCTTTCGCTCCATCTGCTCCGATGCATCAGCAGTACAGCTCAACGCCTCAACCAGATTACATTGCTCAACCTCCTCCGAACGAGTTCGGAACATACGCAGATCAAGAACAGTACCCATCTTATCACGAACCGCAAACGCAGCAACTCGGAGAGTTCGAGCAACTGGCGCATCAACATTATGCGAGTCAAGGTGAGTCGCATCGAAATCTGACTGAGGGAACTGTTTCGCTAACCCGCCTTTCGCCCTTCGTAGTGTACGACCAGTCTTCCGTCTCTTCTCAACGACCTCTCCCACAACCTGGTGCTCCTTCGACCCAGCTGCATCATGACCCGTACAACAATTCCTACGCTCCGCCTCCCTCCTCGAATCCCTATCCTCCTCCTTTACCTCAACCTCCCGTTCCTCCGATCCCGCCGAGCACTTCCGTCTACTGGCAAAAGCAACAGCAGCAGCAACTGCATAGAGAACAATATCAACAGCCCGCTATCTCGTCGTCGGCAACTTATCCAAATCTTCCTCCCTCGATGTCGTATCAACAGCTCGCTCATTCCGCTTCTCACACGTCGATCCACCCCTCTCCGAGTACTCCTTCTTTCGCTCCTCCCCCTTCGTTCTCCGCACCTCCTCCTTCGCATCTATCTCAGTCCTATTCGAATCCGCCGGCCTCCTCATTTGCGCCTCCTCCCGTATTCTCGCCTCCTCCTCCTCCTCCTCCTCCTTCCCTCCAAGGCGCGTATTCATCTCATCCTATACCGGTTGGACCTTATCCTCCCCCTTCAAACTATCAGAATGACCCGAATAACTACGGGAATGGTCGACCTCCGTTACCTCCTCCCCCTCCAGCCGTTCAACAGCACCAACCTCAGCAACAGTATTACCATCCTTATTAGATCTGGAATCGTAGAATGGAAAAAACTATCTCGAAACAACGCGGACGAGAGCTCAGACCGCCCTCGATCGATAGCCGCGGTTTGCTCCGGACAAAGCATTGCTCGCGTGCTCGCTCCTTCTTGACTCTCTCTCCTCTATACTCTCAGCAACGTGCAGTCACGAATGGTGAGTGAGTTCATGTCATCGATTTGCTCCCGACTCGCTAACGCGATCGTGCTCGCGCTGCAGCCGGTCGGTTTCTGTTGCAGGCTGATCCTTTTCATCGTAGCCCTCTATGTCTCGCCTCTCGCCATCATTCTCTACAACTACGACGTGGGACAGCAGATTTGTGACGGAGCTTTGCAACTGTGAGTTCATTTTGTTTCCGATTGTCTTCGCGGTCAGCTCACGCTTTGGAAAGCGATATAGGAATCTTCTCCTATGGGGCGGTATGCTAGTCTGCTCGTTCGTGATGGCCGTCCTCGGTATGACAGAAGCGTCGACTCGATTGTTCTCCTGGAATCTGCTCTACGTTTTGGCGGCTCTCGCCGGAATTCTCGCTCTGTTGGCATGTCTACGTGAGCCAGTCTTGTCACTCGTACTGTCTTGGGATGAAGCTGACGAGGACGACGATTCAAATAGATGCGATTTATACGGTCTGTTCGTGCAGCGATCAAGTCAGTTCCCTTTCTCCGGTCGCTCTCGATGTCGGTGTCAAGACTGAGTCGTTCTCGCTTGTCCTCGCTAGGCTCGATATCCTTCAAGACAGATGCAAGAGCTCGGCAAGTCGAGAAGACGAGGAGGAGGAGCACAACGAGTCGAAAAGGAGATGCCGACTCACCTCAACGTCCAATCGAGCTACATGATTTGCGACTGCAGAGGAGTAAGTCTCTTTCTGACAAACCTGATTCGTCGATGGTATCTCTACTGACTCGATAACCCGTGACTACAGCAGAAAGACAAGAAAGGGATCGTCAAAATGCGAGTTCCGCGAAGTTGGGTTCGAAACCGCAAGAATCGCCGACAAGTGGGAGATGAGGAGGAGAATAAGGATTTATCGACGGACGAGTCTTTCGACGAGGAGAGAACGCACATGAGGAGAGCGATGATGCCTTACGTTGGGCCAGAGACTCACGGCAAGAGGTAAAATCGGCGAGACCATGACGATGGATGTTGTTAGTGAAGAGGGAGAGCGCTCGGGAGGTACTGCATGAGATCGGGATCGACGTACGTTTGGCGACGAGGGCGTTTGAGGTTGATGAAGCTCAGAATCATGTTACAAGTTGCGAAATCTGAAACTTATATCTCGATTTTCCGCATTTCCTCTGGCAGATTGCACTCGTCAGAGATGACAAGTCATGCAGCACGAAGAGCAATCCTGAATTCTGAGAGTTGCTCGAGCGAAATCGCGAATCGTCCAACACGGAGCTTCGTCTGCTTCCTCACTTCACCTCACTCGCCTTCGATGAGCCATGTCCCGCTAGCAGAGTATACCGATAAAGAAGTTGATCACGCAGACGCCATCCCTCTGCAGCCCTTGAGCGAACACATCCATCCTTCAACAAGCCGACGAAACAGCAAATCTCATCAACCAAACGACGGGGAAGATGTCGAGGAGGAAGCAGAAGGATCTGATGGAGAATCAGCAAACCTGATCGCGTCAACGGAGGGCAGAAGTAGGCGGAGCAGGGAGAGACGGAGAAATGACAGACTCTATGACGAGAAGGAAGACTTCGATGAGCTAGAGTCTGCTATCGACATCGTCAAGAAGGTGAGACCAACCCTCCAACATGCGCGTTCGCGGGATAAGCAACTGATGTTTCGTAGAGATTTCGTCAATTTTGCATTTTCGCGCCCTTTCTTTCCTCCTCAGGTCGTTCCAGAGACGGACGACCCTTCTCTACCAACTCTGACGATTCGAGGATTCCTGCTTGGAACTGCTCTCTGCATCCTCGGCGCCGCAATCTCGCAACTGTTCTTCTTCAAGAGCAATGCCCCTTCCTTTTCCTCCTTCTTCATCATCCTCGTGGCGTACCCGCTCGGCAAGTGGCTTGCACACATTCTCCCCGACAGTTTGAATCACCCTGCGCCTTTCTCGAAGAAGGAGCATGTCCTCGTTGGAGTTCTCGCATCATCAGGTGAGCTGACCTCGTTTCAAAAGCGAAAGTTGAAAGGTATAGCTAATGCTACGTCTCTCCCTCCATCAAGGCGCGTCTGCTGCGTATGCTGGCGAAATCATTGCAGTACAAGAACTGTACTATCATTCGGATCTTGGCGTATTTGGAGGCTTACTCCTTCTGTTATCGACACAACTTATCGGTTTCGGTCTCTCAGGCCTAACCTATCGCCTCCTGTGAGTTCACTACTCAGTGTACTATATACCGTATGGCGATAGTCGGGGGGCAACTCGCTGACGTCCCGAAATCATTCGCCAGAGTTCGACCCACGGCAATGCTCTGGCCATCGCAGCTCGTCACTGTATCGCTCTATCAAACTCTACATGGCAAGGATGAGGAGGACGTCAGAGAAACGAAAGAACGAATGCGCTTCTTCTCCTACTCTTTCGCCTCGATTTTCACCTGGCAGTTTATTCCCTCGGTTGTCTTTCCGACTCTAACTTCGATAGCGGTACTATCTCTCTTTTATTCTTCTCAATCTGTACGCGATGCTGATAGGTCTCGAGTGAACAGGTCCTTTGCCTCATCAACAATAAGTCTTGGGTGATGCGAACCTTGGGCTCGGGGTACAATGGCTTCGGTATCCTAGACTTCGTGCGTTGACTGCGATTCTGTCCCCACATCCACGCTGATTCGTTGTCGACTCTGCAGTCGCTTGATTGGTCCGTGATCGGTGGAACAGGAGGTGAGCTTCCGCGTCTACTCCGAGAGAATCGCTCCCCGCTAACGTCGAAGAATTTCACGGCTTCTAGCTCTCTACACTCCCTTCTTCGCCCAGTGCAGCTACTTCGCCGGTCTCGCCTTCAATCTCTGGATCGTCACGCCGCTCCTATACTTCTCGAACTTTTGGAACGCTCGCAGCTACGACTCTCCAGTCGCCTCGCATCTTTACAATCGCACCTTCGGCGTAAGCTTGACTCTACTTACGCACAGCAGCAGCAGTTCTGAGTTTACAACTTGCTTGTTCGCAGCGTCTCGACGTTCAAGAGATACTAAATCCCGATCTGTCGCTCAACGAAGCTCGATACGAAGAGCTAGGACCCCTTCGCCTCGTCCCCTACTTCGCTCTCTCTTACGGTATCAGCTTTGCGATTCTCACCTCAGCCATCACGAGCGTGCTCCTGTGGAATCTCCGAGACATCAAGACAGCTCTTTCGGCGAAGACGGGAGATAGCGACGACGTACACGTCCAACTGCTTGAACAGAACTACGCGAACGTGCCTCGGTCGTGAGTTGAGGTCTCTCGCATCCGAAGAAAAACCGAAAAACTAACGCAAGCTCGTATTTGTTTCGCAGTTGGTATCTCGCAACTTTCGGATCGACGTTCTTGGCAGCTTCGATTCTTCTCACTTTCTACCCTCAACTGCAGCTTCCAGTATGGGGACTCATTCTCGCCGTCATACTTGCGGTTGCGTTTCTTGTGCCGATCGGAGTGAGTTTCCCTCTTTATCTCGCCCGCTCTTTCGGTGTGCAACCTCTTACCGTCCATTACCGTCATCATCAGATCATATCAGCTATCACGAACACCACGATCGGCTTGAACGTCATCACCGAGTTCGTAGCAGGTTATATCTGGCCGGGAAAACCCCTCGCAAACGTCGCATTCAAGTGCTATGGTTACATGACGATGCTTCAATCGCTGGACTTAACTTCGGACCTCAAGCTAGGGCTGTGAGTGGCTCTTTCCGATGCCACTCGCTGGCCTTCACTGACTCGACGCTCGCTGTCTCCCCTCTGCTCTTTGGTTATGTAGATACATGAAGATTCCTCCTCGTCACCTCTTCCTCTGTCAGGTCTACGGAACCGCGCTGGGATCTATCACAAACTATTCGCTCATCAAGGGAGTCATCGACTCAAAACGACCTTACCTCGACGGTTCTCTGATTGATCCGACTGCCCAATGGACCGGGCGACGCGTCGAGATCTTCTTCTCAGCATCAGTGGTCTTCGGTTGCGTCTCGCCGGCTCGGTTCTTCGTCGGAGAATATCGCAATCTGTATCTGGTGAGCTTTCGTATCTCTTTCTCAACTTTTCCGAATCTTCTTGCGCTAACTCCGATCTTCTCCAGGGCTTCCTGTTTGGTGCTCTTCTACCCGTCATACCTTGGATTCTCTACAAGCGCAGTGGCAACAAGTTTTGGAAGCAGATCTCGGTTCCTCTTCTCCTTCACGGCGTAAGTCTTCACTTTCCCATCGCGTAACATGTCGCTCGCTCATCCTCGACTGGCTTGACAGAGTATTGGTCCTCCACAAACTCCGATGAATGTTCTCGTTCCGGGTTTCATCGTCTCTTTCCTCTCACAATTCTACGCTCTTCGGTACAAGCCGCGTTGGTTCGAGAAGTACAACTACGTTCTCTCTTCAGCGCTCGATGCTGGTACATCGATCAACGCACTCGTCATCTACCTCCTCGGCTTGGGTTCCTTCGTCGGTCTTTTCCTCCTAAACCGTTCGACGATTCCACCGCTGACGATTTGACGACTTTTCAGTTCACGTGGTGGGGTAACAGCTCGATAGACACCGAGCACTGTATTCCTGGGTGAGTCCTTCCCTCCGGTCAATCTCGTACCTCATGAGCTTGTTGAGCTGACGTTCCACGACGAGCTTCACAGTTCTTGATACCTCCCTTTCTGTATCCTCTTTCTTTCACTCGCATGTCGCAAAATACCCAATTCAGTACCCTCGATATCTCGCGATCGAAATGTCAAAAAGTAGAAGCTCAATTAGCCCGTGTGGAGAACAAAACCCAAGGATGGACAAAACGTCGATAGAGATAGATCATGGTGAGAAGAGGAACAACAGAAGAGCGTAAGAGGAATGTAAGTAAGAAATATGGACAATATGAGAAAATCGAGAGAAACAGATCAAGTAACGATGGGCGAGGCGTGAAGGTGGGTCAAGACTTGCCAAGTCGAAGTACATCGGAGAGAAAGGAAGACAAAGAGGAGGAGGACGGAGATCTCGAAGAGGCGGACTACAGAGCGAAAGAGGACAGACAGGTCAGTTCTCGGATCCCCTTCAAACCTGCGAGAGATGCTTACCGCATAGTGCCTGTGTCGATTCATCCTTCGAGAAGGTGATCAGTGCTTGTGATGATTGACGAAGCCTCCTTCGCCTTCTTGGCATCGTCGCAGGTTCTTCGACCTCTTCCGTCGATGAATTGCCGGTTACAATATCGAATTCGATCGTCGACGTTCTCGAAAGAGACAGATCGCTCTTCGACTCCGCCTTGGTGATGACCTCTCGATAACCGTCGACGAGCATCTCCATCGCTCCGAACCAGCTACGCTTCGAAGCGATCTTGTGAGCGGCGAGTCCCATTCGTCTTCGCTCCTCATGTTGGGTCGCCGCTCGGACGAGAAGAGATCGGTACACCTCGACAGCTCGTGGGAACGTTGGTGAGGAAGAGCCGACAAGAGTGTGAGGATTGGGCGGGAGAGGTTTGAAACCGATGGAGGAAGACGGAGTGGGAGGAGGAGTCGAAAGGAGATCATCCATGTCAAGAAGGAGACCTGTTTCTCCGTGTTCGACGAGATCGCATACACCCTCGGCTCGAAGTCCAACCACCGGCAACCCTGTTGGATGCGAGGCAGATGACATGGTGAGTCAGTTTTGAATTGAGCGGATGGAAGTAACTTCACTTACCGCAAGATTGAGCTTCGCTGACGACTTGTCCGAACGTCTCTGTCCAGCTCGGGAACGCGAAGATATCCGACGAAGCGAAACAAGCCGCCAATTCTTCTCCTTTCTTGAACCCGAGGAATTTCGCACCGAGATTATAACCGTTGCACAGGGCTTCAACCTCGGTTCTCGCCGGTCCATCTCCGACGAATACGAGCTGACAAGGCGGGCGACCAGTTTCGGGATCGGCTCGCTCGAGCCCTCGGAAAGCTTCGATCAGAAGTCGAAGATTCTTCTCGAACGAGATTCGGCCAACATATAGCACCGCCAGTTTACTTCCGCTCGGAGGTGCAGCCGGGGACGTAGGGGAATAGCCGTGAGAATCGTAAGCGGGAGGAAGGGAAAGGAGCGGGACATCGTCGAAAGAGGTGCGTCGAGGATCAGTTGGGTTGATCCGAGGAGAGGGATGATGCTCGTCGAGGGCTGGTGGCTCGACTCCCCAGCTTTGACGAAGGGTAAAGTCACGAGCGTCGGGCCGGAACAGATCGACGTCGACACCCTGCAAGAATCAAGAAAGAGTCAGCAAAGCGCAGTCGGAGGGTAACTTAGGGTTCAAGCTCACTCTAGGCCAAAGTCGAACGTTTTCGAATTTGTGGTCCTTCAACATTCGAGAAGTAGAGGGAGAGGGACAGAAAGTCATGGCACATTGTCCATGTAGAGATCGCTGTCGAGAGGGAACAAGGTGAGTTGACTTTCTGGTCATTTTTCAAACCACGAAAGAGCCGTAACTCACCTGAAGTCCCCACATGACAGGTGTCAGCCACGAGAAGCCGAATAGAGTTGCATACATGGCGAGGTTCGTGTGGTAGGAAGACACGAGTGGCGTATCTGGAAAGTACCGTTGAACGACCGGAATTGTTCTGGTGGGACGCGGCGGTTCAGATCAGATTGTGGAGCATGGCACGAGCGGTGGAGAGCAACTCACTGAGCGCACAACCAGATCGGATCGACGAACTGGATCACGTCGGGCTTAAATTCCTTGAGCTTGCGAATGAACAGAGGTCGAATAAAGTTCAAGCCGAGTCCTTTGTAGACGCCGAGTAGAGGGATACCTTTCGTCGAGACAACCTCGTGGCCAGCGTACGATTTCTGTCGCATACGAGTCAGGGATCGTTTTCCGAAAGGAGATTGTGCGCAAACTTACCAGAGTAGACGCAGGTCCTAAGACCATGGCTTCGTGTCCTTCCGCTGCGAGATGCTCGAGTAACATCGCGAGTGTTCTGGTTACCCCGTCGACTCTGTCATCGAAAGGAAAGATCAGCAAAGCTGCCTGTGCTGGCAACGAAAAGCGAGAACTCACTTTGGTAGGAAATTTTCGGTCACGATGGCCACCCTCAATGATCGTTTCCCATTCGTACTTGCTGGTCGCTTGAAGTGCGCCTTTTCAAGGAGGTCGAGGTCGCGACCCGAAGAGCGAGAGAGCCCTTGCGAAACGCTTGGTGATGCGGGAGCTCGTGCCATCATTTGATGTTTGTCGCTCTCGAGGATGGTCGTGGAGCTGTCAGAGAGAGGTCAGAGGCGAAGGTAAACATTGGAGCAGGCGCGTTTGCTTCGAGCGAGTCGCAAGTCGAAAACACAGAAAACGTGCGAAAAATCGAAAGAAGCGCACGTTCGAGTTTTCGTTTGCGCGACAGTTTCCATCCCTCGCCTGCTTTTCGTGGCTAGTCCTGCGACGGCTCGCGCTACTTCCAACAGACTTCGCTGCAACGTGAGAAGCAGACTGAGAAGTAGACTAAGTCGCCACTTCGCTCCAACTTCGCTATCCTCGGGTTCTCTCGAATTGGAGAACCTGCGAACTCTCAACGACGACCGGTTTGCCGATTGGAGAGACGGATACAGATAAGTAGAGTTGCAGTTGCAGTGATTCAGCGAGTGTGCAGACAGAGAGTAACAGAGTAACGAAAAATCTGAGAGGATCAACTCGCAGAAGAAAAAGAATATCGAAAGGAGGGAGGGGAGGGAGTGTCTATTTCGTCGAGTCACGAGAGGGATTCCAGCGTGATCGGGAGGAGAGGGAGGCTATCTCACTTAGAGAGCGGCGACGGCGAGTCCAGCGACTCCGAGAAGACCAGCAGCCAGCGAAGTCTTGAGGGAAGAAGCTCCGTTACCGGATCCACTTTGACTTTGGGTAGGTTGAGCTCCAGACGAAGTTCCCGATGAGGCAGATCCAGATTGCGAGGCAGAGGCGGACGAAACGGAGAGAGTCGCAGTGTTCTTTTCGCAAGCAAAGAGAACGAACGGGATCAGCTTTTCATATCTTTGAACGCGCTCGACGAGTTGGTAACAGAGACTTACGACAGCTTGAGTAGTGGCGACACTTCCGGTAGGTTCACCGTTGGGTTGAACGGTGAAGAAGCTCGCCGCGACGAGTTGGAGGCCAGTTTGTTCAACGTAAGAGTTGACGGACCAGTGGGAAGGAGCGGTTCCAGCAGTCGAGAGATCGTTGGGAGCCTGGAAATTTTCGGGTTGAGCGAAAAGGAGGTAGGCGTATCTTCAATTGGAAAGAAGAAAAGTCAGAATCTATAGCAATGTCGAACCTTTCGCTCAGACTCACCGGTGGGTACCACTGCCAGATAGAGGGCCAGGAGCGGCGTAAGAGGTGATTACCGTACCGTCTTCAGCAAGGGAGAAAGTCAGGTTAGATCCCGAGGCGGCAGCTCCAGTTTCCGAGTTTGCGAGGAAGTGACGGTAGTTTCCCTCGGGGTCGGCGTCTCCGAGGGCGGAAGCGTCGGCGAGGGCGAGAGTGTAACGCGAGGAAGAGTTGAACCATGCGGCCGTGTCCTCTGCGGGAGTAACGTAAATTTCGGGAGCTTCTGACAGTTGATCGACCGAGTATTCTTGACCGTTCTCGACGGCGCCGAATCCGTATACGACGGTGAGGAGTGCTTTCGCGTCAAGGTCTAATCCGAACCCGGCGTTCTAAAAAGACGAAAAACAACAACGATCAGTCACGTCCTCCGAGGATCTCCCTCTCCTCTTTAGCGCGTTCAAAGAGGATCCTCTAAAACTCACAGTGGTCAAGTTGAACCCAGAGTTGGAGAATTGAGCGGAGACGAGCGCAAGTTCCTCTTGAGTTGCAGTGGCAGGGATCGATTGCGCAGAGGCGGAGAGACCGAGAGCGAGGGCGAGGAGGGTAGTGTAGGCGAGCATCTTGTATGAGTTGTAAAGAATGACTAAGTGTTGGCGAATGCAGGAAAGGAGGAAGGGGAGGAGAGAGAGAGAAATTGAGAAACTTTCGCCCGAACCTCGAACGCGCTGTTTCGCGCCAGTTCCAAGACTTCTTCTCACCCGAGTCAAAGTTGGCTCATTTCGAGACGGTAACGCGCGAAAGGGAGACCGCTTCGAGACCGTCCGCTGCGAAAAGCTCACGTGATTTCGGAATTATATTCCTCTCGACTCGACAACCGACAACAAACCTCACAGCAGAGGATCAGATCAGTTCTGACAGATCGGAAGTAGTGTTACGATAAACAAGGGCTCAAGTCAAGTCAGAGTGAGTTTTCCTCCCTTCCTTGAGAACAGGTTGGAAAGTTGGCCCTTGAGGTCATATTCCCTTCCTTTCCTTCTCCACTTTGACTGCTTTCCTTGTGCTCGACTCGATGGGATGACACGATCCGAAAGATCTCGCTCACTGACTCACCCTCTCACCTCCATGAACGATCAGGAAATCAAGATGGTTTCCCCCGCTTCAAACTCTCGCGATAACGACGAGTCTCTCCCTGCTCCTCCTCCCCAATCGAGTGCGCTCGCGGGAATCCTCAAGCAAACCTCGGCATACGACCCCTCGTCTCCCGCCGGTCCCCAATTCTTCCCTTCCGAACCTCTTCCCGATTCCTCCTCAACTCCTCTCAACTCGAACTCGAACTCTGAACAAGAAGATCCCTCGAATTCGAGCGCGAACAACGCCGATCCAACCGAAGACGATTACGATGATCCAGATGGAGCATTATGGAGTGGACCTGCGGCGATGAGTGTTCCGACGAGTATTTCTGGGTTTCGAATGAGGGCGAGAAGTCGGGGGGAGATTGATCGAGGTAGTAGGGAGTTCGTGAGGAATGAAGCGGAACAGAGTGAGAGAGACGAGGAGAACGAGGACGATACTGATGGGAGAAGTTTGGTCAGTAGGAGGAGTAGGAAGAGTTCGAGTAGTAGGAGAAGCAGGAGAAAGAAGAGTAAGGGAAAGAAATCGAGGAGGAACAGTGAAGCAGAGACGACGGAAGCCGAGACGGACGATGGAGAGAGCGTGAGGTCGGGTAGATCGAGGGCATCTTCGACGGCGAGAAGCACGATTGGGAGGAGATCTTCTTTGAGACGAAAGAAGAAGAAGGCAGTTTCAGAGGATGAAGACGACAACGAAGCGAGTGCTGCTAGCTCAGAGGAGGATGAACCCGTTGGATTCTTCGAAGGACTATCGAACGCACTCAGGGGAAGAAGACCTTCGATGTCTCGATTAGACTCGAACACTTCCGTCGTCTCGAATTCGAACCAGAGTCTTCGTTCGAGGAGGAGTCGTTCCCGAGTTGAACGACGCTCGGCCGATTTCTACGAATCCGACGCCGTTTCACTTCGATCGGAATCTGAGGTCGACCCGGAAGAAGATCCGTATGGACCTTACGGATCAGACGATACGGCTTCGACTTCGACTTCGACGACTCAAACTTCCGATTCTCAGGAAGATGGACCGAGACGGAGAAGAGGAGGTGGTGGAGGAGGAGGAGGAGCTTCGTTCTTACCTGGAGGAGGAGCGGGAGATTTCTTCGGAGAATCTCGAATCGATTTCGATGAGTATTCGGGAGACGACGATGAGATGAGTTCATTGGATTCGGTCGACGAGGACAAGAAAGGTGGACCTCCGACTCATCAACTCGTTTACATCCCGGACGAGGATTTACCGCTTCGATTCGTCGGTCTTCACGTGAGCAAACTCAAGACGATCGGATGGTGGATTGGGTGCGTTTTGACGGGAGGAATCCTCTGGCTACTCGGAAGATGGTTGCCAAACTTGTGGAGGAACACGACTGGGAAACCTGGAGAGTTTGAAAAGAGTTCATACGTCGTTGTCGAGGTTAGTCCTTCCACTCACTCACCCCGCTCGAATCGCATTCTGAGATTTACTACGCCGAAAGACCTATCACCACGCTTCTCAATTCCTCCCTCTTCAAACCCTCAAACTCCCTGTTCCCGTTCCTCTATCGACTATCTTTCCTCCTTCCGTTATGCTCCCTCCCGCTCATCGAGACGACGTTACTCCCGCCGCTCCTGAAGAGGGAGAAGCTCCCACTTCGACGACAGAGCTCTCCGCCGGTGACGACGCCTCAATCACGAACGCAAGTGCGAACGGAAACGATCTATCGATTACGAGTCCGTTACAGAGAAGCAGTGGACACAGTACCCCAGTCGGAAACGGGTTCAACCCTTCGGCGTTTCGTCGAAAGAGTAAAGGACCAATGATTGACGAGATCAAGTTCATCGATTATCGTTATTATCGATTCATGTTGCACCCTGACGGTCAATTCAGAATGGTCAGGTGAGCACACCGTGAACGTGCATCCGTCTAGTTGAATTACGTGACTGATACACTTGCCGGTTCGAATCACAGAGATTGGAAAGATATCATTTGGAGAACTATTCCTTCCCTTCGACGAGGTCTCCCTACAACCGATCATGTATTCCGGACGTCACTGTTCGGATCGAACGCGATCGAGATTGAAGCGAAAAGTGTTGGACAACTCTTGATGGATGAAGTTTTGCATCCTTTCTATATCTTTCAGATCTTCTCGATCATCTTATGGAGTATCGACGATTACTATTGTACGTTCTCCCTCCCTGTGGCTTGTGTGAAGCTCCTACTGACGCTAGTTGTGTCGAACAGATTATGCTTTCGCGATCGCAATCATTTCTGTCGTTAGTATCATCTCGACCTTGATCGAAACTCGAGCTGTACGTCCCTCATTCTCTTCAGCTTCAGCAAGTGACGATGTAGATTGCTGAGATCTTTTGAGGGATCACAGAACGTCGAAAGAATGAGGGAAATGTCTCGATTCTCTTGCAACGTCAAAGTCTTCCGAGAAGGAGAATGTGAGTTCCCTCTTCCATCTCCTCGACGTCCGCGTGTGCAAAGCTGACCTCAAGCTCTTCTGTCAGGGATTACTGATGATTCGACTACTCTCGTCCCAGGAGATGTCATCGACCTCTCCGAAGCATCTCTCACGACTTTCCCCGCTGATCTCGTCCTTCTCTCCGGAGACGCAATCGTCAACGAATCGATGCTCACAGGAGAATCTGTCCCCGTCTCAAAAGTCCCCGTCGAAGTAGACGTCATCGAAGCCATCTCGATTCCTGGAGGAGATATCGCTTCGGAATTGGCGAGACACGTCGTTTTCAATGGGACCAAGATTATTCGAGTTAGACAGACGACTCCGTCTGCTGCGACGGCGGGTCCTGGATTACATGAGGCGGAAGCACTTGGAATGGTTTTGAGAACTGGTGAGTCTTGACTTACTCTCTTTCACTCGGTCTCCCTTTCACTGACCTTCATTCGTGTGGTCGCAGGTTTCAATACGACGAAAGGAGCTCTCGTTCGATCAATGTTGTTCCCGAAACCTTTCGGGTACGTCTCCATTCTTCCCAACTCGTTTGAGGCGATTGCGCTGACCGTAGCTCGTGAGTCGATCAGGTTCGCTTTCTATCGAGACTCGTTCCGTTTCATCGGTGTCCTCGGAATGGTCGCAGTATGCGGATTCATGGCGAGTTCCGTCAACTTTGTCAAACTGGGAGTCAGTCAATCTTTCCCCGTTCGTCGATAATAAAGAGACTGATCTCGTTCTCTTCAGATATCATGGTCAGTCATTGTCATCCGCGCCCTCGATCTCGTCACTATCGTCGTCCCACCCGCTCTCCCCGCCACCATGGCGATCGGTACATCCTTCGCGATCGCTCGTCTTCGCAAGATGGAAATCTTCTGCATCTCACCAACTCGCGTCAACATCGGAGGAAAAGTAAACATTGTCTGTTTCGACAAAACGGGTACCCTCACGGAAGAAGGACTCGACGTACTCGGGGTTCATTCGGTCGTTCGTTCGGCGAACAAATTCACAGAACTTCATCGTGATCCGGATGACGTTCCGATCTTTGGTGCGGCTGATGCGAAGACTCCTCTTTTGCACGCTCTCGCGACTTGTCATGCTCTCAAGGTCGTCAACGGGGAAGTGATTGGGGATCCTCTCGATTTGAGGATGTTCGATTTTACCGGGTGGACGCTCGAGGAGGGGAAAGAAGGGATTGGAAGACCGAGTGCTGGGGCAGATAAGAAGAAGAAGGTGGTGGGAACAGCATCGACGAGTTCGAAGGTACCTGAACGAGCGGCGACTCTCGTTCAAACCGTCGTTCGACCTCCCGGTGGAGAATCATTCAAACTTGAAGATGCTCTCAAAGCTGGAACTAAGGTGAGTCGCACTCTCTCTTCTGTCTCTCACTATCGTAGCTGAACTCTTGTCCCGCTGTACTAGCACGCTCATTTCCTCGAACTCGGAGTTTTACGTTCATTCGATTTCGTCTCCTCCCTTCGTCGCATGAGTGTACTTGTCAAGAAGCTCAAATCGAACTCGGTCGAAGCGTACGTCAAAGGAGCTCCCGAAGTCATGGTTGACATTTGCGACAAATCAACTCGTGAGTCAGGTCATCGCTCAATGAGTGGAAAGTCGACACTGAGTGACGTCGACGTGTCTCGCAGTACCCGGCGATTACGAGGAGATTCTCGCCGAATACACGAAGAACGGATTCCGAGTGATCGCACTCGCTGGGAAAAGTATGCCCAACTTGACCTGGATCAAGGCTCAAAGACTGAAACGGTCAGTCTCCCTCTCGTCTATCACCCGTCGCGCATCTCTGACTGATCCCCTCTCGAATCCCTCTGACAGTGATGCCGTCGAATCTGATCTCCGATTCCTCGGACTCGTCGTGTTCGAGAACAAGCTCAAACCCGGAACGACTCCCGCGATCGCGACCTTTAGGGCTGCTCATATCCCTACTCGAATGGTCACTGGAGACAACGTTCGAACGGCGATCAGTGTCGGTCGGGAATGTGGAATGATCTTACCGACGTCGAGGATTTATCTCCCAAGTTTCTTGAAAGGTGGGTTACTCGCAAGTCAGTAAACACATCGTACTGATTTGTTGAACGGCCCACAGGCAATTCTTCAACTCCTCGATCCCAACTCGAATGGACCGACGTAGACGATGAAACTCGTAAACTCGATTCATACTCGCTGAAAGAGATTTTACCGGATCAAGCGAGCGTCTACAGTGGCTACGAAGATTCTTCTCGAGATTATCATCTCGCTGTTACGGGCGACGTTTTCCGGTGGATGATGGACTTTGGTGCTCTCGAAACTCTACAACGGGTGAGTTCTCTTTCTCTTTCTGACCGTCTTTCTCTCCAGATGAGCTGACACTCCAACGTTTCCCTTGCAACAGCTACTCGTGAAAGGAGTCATCTTCGCCCGAATGTCCCCGGACGAGAAACACGAACTCGTCGAACGACTCCAATCGCTCGGGTACACGGTCGGATTCTGCGGAGACGGAGCGAACGATTGTGGAGCGCTCAAAGCGGCCGATGTCGGTCTCTCCCTCTCGGAAGCGGAAGCGAGTGTCGCAGCTCCGTTCACGTCGAGACAACCTGATATTAGGTGCTTTTTGGAAGTTATCAAGGAAGGGAGAGCGAGTTTGGTTACGAGTTTCAGTTGTTTCAAGTTCATGTGAGTTCACACTTCACTCACATCACGCTCACTGCTAGTGAGTTTCGGTCAGCTGATGCGGAATCCGAATCGATAGGGCTCTCTACTCTTTGATTCAATTCACGACCGTCTCTTTGCTATATGCTATCGCTTCAACGCTAGGAGATTTCCAGGTGAGACTCGATCATTCCTTCTCACCCAAGGAAGAGACTGACATTATCTCGCGCCAGTTCCTCTACATCGATCTCGCCTTGATTCTTCCCATCGCCGTCACGAGTGAGTTCTCCTCTGCTTTCGATTCTGCTTACAGTCATAGCTAACTCACTCTCCTTTCTCTTTGCAGTGGGACGAACTGAACCATTCCCTCGAATCCATCCAAAGCGACCCACGGCGAACCTCATCTCGAAGAAAGTACTGACCTCGTTGATCGGTCAAATCGTTTTGACGAGCGGGTTCCAAATTTTCACCTTTTTCTTCATTCGTACTCGTGACTGGTAAGTCTCTCCTCTCTCCTCTTCTACAACACATGTACTGACTCGATGGAGAATAGGTACGATCCCCCAACGATCGATCCCGACCACCTCGACATCGTTTCCGCGGAAAACACTTCCCTCTTCCTCATTTCCTCGTTCCAATACATTCTCGTCGCCGCCGTCTTCTGCGTCGGACCCCCGTACCGCAAACCCCTCTACACGAATCGATGGCTCGTGTTCGTTCTCGTCTTACTCTCTTCCTTCTCGCTCTACACCCTCTTCACTCCTTCCTCGTCATACATTTTCTCCCTCCTCGAATTCGTGACCTTGCCACACGATTTCCACCTAGAATTGTTGTTACTCATTATTGGGAACGTTGCCGCGAGTTGGGCGTTCGAGGAGTTTGGGGCGGAAAAAGTCGCGAAATGGATTGGAGAGATGCAGAGGAAATGGAGGAGAATGAGAGGGAAGAGAAAGGAAGGTGGGAAAGCTTATAAAGCGATTCAGAGGAGTATGGAGGATTGATCGTCTCTTGGGGATCTTGTATTGTAGAAAGATTAAAAGAGAGAGGGGAAAAACGAAAATTGTGTCAATTTTCTTATTGTTATTCTCTATCCTTTCGCGATCGCTGTTCATTTCCTCGTGAGGAGGTGCAGAGTAGACTGTCAACACTCAACGATAGAGTGAAAGGGTGGAGAGCGAGCTCGAGCTCTCGGATTTTGGCGAAGCAGCTCCACTTCCACGTCACGTTCCCTTCTTCTCCTTCCTCCTCCTCCTCACGCTTCAAAACATGTCCAAACCTCAACTTCCCATCATCGCCGATCTCTCCGCCTTGCCTCGAATCCCCGATCCAGTCCCATCCCCTTCCAACGAACCCTCTCTCGATGATCTGACTCTACAATTCACTCAAGCACTCTCGGATATCCGTTCGAAGCTCCCGAAAGAGTTACAGAACCCCAAAGTAGGGATCGTATGTGGGAGTGGGTTACAAGGTTTAGCCGAGATCTTACAGGATCGAATCGAAGTTCCCTACAACGAGATCACTGGATTCGGAGAGTCTACTGGTGAGTTCACTCCAGTCCTCATCAGTGATTATAGCTATAGCTGATGAGAATGGGTTGAACCAGTTCGTGGTCATCAATCCTGTCTCTCGTTCGGTTTCCTCGGTCCCTCTCGAACTCCCGTCGTCGCACAATTAGGTCGTTTCCACGCCTACGAAGGGTTCCCTCTCCATCAAGTAGTCTATCCAATCAGGATCATGAAACTGTTGGGATGTAAAGCATCGATCATTACGAACGCCGCGGGAGGGTTAAACGAACAGAATAAAGTTGGAACAATTTTGACAATTTTGGACCATATCTCTTTACCTTCTATGGTACGTTCCCCACTCCTTGCTCCCTTGTTCCTCTCTCCTCGGAGCTCTCGCTGGGTGTGCGCTCGCTTAGGAAGAGGAAGAACTGACAGAGAGAAAGAGGAATGAAAATAGACTTCAATGAACCCCTTAATTGGACAAAATCGAGAAACTCTAGGACCCAGGTTCCCCCCAATGTCAGACGCGTACGATTTCGAACTCCGTAAACAAGCTTTTCGATCCGCTCGTGAATTAGGGTTCGAGAAGGGTGTACTCAAGGAAGGAGTTTACGCTTGGGTCAGCTCTTTCATCCTTTCATCTCTCTGTTCCGTTCTCCCTCTTGGGACTGGAGACTGATGGCAAGGTCAAAGAGGTGATAGGTAGCTGGACCTACGTATGAAACGAAAGCAGAACAACGGTTCTTGAGAGCGGCAGGAGCAGATGCCGTTGGAATGTCGACGGTTCCAGAAGTTATCGCGGCTCGTCATGCCGTACGTCTCTTCCTCCTTTAGCTCGCTTTCCGCGGTGCGCTAAGGTTTCAGGAGACTTACAGGGTATGAAAGTACTCGTCTTGAGTTTAATCACGAATATCGTCGTGGCAACTCCTTATCGTTCCGCTGAAGACGCCGTCGATGCCGAGGTCAATGGGACTACGAAGGAGGGGGAAGAGGAGGAGAAGGAGGATGAAGTAGCGAATCACCAGGAGGTACGAATTCTCTCTCTCTTTCCCAGGTCGTGTCGTTGCGAACGAGAACTGACGATCTGAAGAACTCCAATTCGTACAGGTTCTGGACGCATCGGCAAAGAGAGCGGATGATATGAGAGCGTTGGTAGAGAAGATTATCGAGAAATCATATGGAGGAGAGGCGAAGTGAAGTAGAGAAGTAGAGAATAGAGAATAGATGAGGTTTGCGTTTTCGTATCGAAGGTTTCGGTTTCTTGGTTTCTTTTTGTTGCAACAACGCATTAGTCTCTTGCATCTCTACTGTTATGTGCTCCGCAATGACTCGACGAGAGGCATTCAGAGAGACGCGCGGAATCAGGGAAGAAAAGTCTCCGTCGTCCTGACTCTTTAAACAGACCTCGGGTATCTCTCGCTCTCACAGTCCAATGCTTATCAGTAAATCTGTGAATGAACAGCGACAAAAAATGCTTCGCAATAGATTAACCCTGCCCTTTTCCCCCCTTCGCCTCCCATCGAATTCTCCTCCTCTTTCGTGTAAAACCTCCTCTTTTCGCTCAAACGTTCCCCATCTCGACATCCCTGACGAATCTCCACCAACTAGTCCTAAAACCCCTCTCCTTCGTTCCCCTTTCCTCACTCTCATCGACCGTAACGTTCTCAACTCCCGCTTTCCTAGGTAATTCCATGAATTTCTTCAATAATACTTCATTCGTAGTTCTTCCTCCCCTTCCTTCCCCATCTGCTGCATCTCCTTCCTCAACGTCGTCAGAATCGGAAGCCAATACATCTTGATCATCTTCTTCTTCTACTTCGTCGAGTGAGAGTTGCTTGAAAGTTTGTTCAAATCGGAAATGATGAATCTTCTTCCAACCCCATCTAGTCGCCGCATTATCCTTGTTACCCTCGAGGAGTGAAGTCATCGTGGCGAGTAACGAAGGGATCGCGATTGGATAGAGCGAGAGGTGTAGGTATGGCGGAGGAGTGAATTTCGACCATTTCGAGGTTGAGGTTGAAGTTGATTTCGAGAGAGAGGAAGGAGTGGAAGAGGGGTAAGGAGAGGAGGAGGGAGAAGGAGGTGGAAGTAGTAGTTCTGAACCGACGAGATCGAGTGCCGCAGCGTCCCAATACAAGCCGAGAATTCTCAAATTCGAAAGGGAGAGATGAGGAGGATCCGGAGGGACTTCTGAGTCCGTTTCTCCGGAGTCGAAGGAAGAGTTGGAGGGGGAGAAGAGCAAGTTCCAGGCTTGATGATCGACTGAAATCGCCTTCAACTGACCCTTGATCATCTTCAAGAACGCTTGAATCGATTTACTCGATTGATCTTGACTACCGACGAAACAGAGGAGGTTTTGAAGCGTTGGGAACGAGGCGAGTTGGAGAGGGAGGGAATTGAGACGGAACGAATTGAATCGGAGATCGAGGGATTTCAAGTTGGGGTAGAGAGCGAGGGAGGGGTAGGGAGAGGAGTAGGTGAAAGGTTCGGAGGAGATAAAAGTACATTGTCGTGCCGAGAAGGACCTCAAATCTAACGAGCTTGATCGTCAGCAACGAAAGAAAGAGAAGGAAGGAAGGAAAAGGGGAGCTAACTTGGAGTAACGACCTGATCAAACCTCAACCTATCGACATGTTCAACCGACAATTCCTCCAATCCTTCACACATACCGACCAATTTCGTCAACCTCTCTTCATCCTCCCCCCAAAGTGTCAATTCCAACGATCTCAACAATTTCGAAATCCCTTCCAATCCACTTCCTACTCCCAACACGACGTCCAATAACGGTTGAAGTTCTTTCGAATGGTAGATCGCGACTCGTCCGTCGTCGAGGAGGAGACGTTGTGCGACGATTCGCCACGAAGAACAGACGAGCGCGATCGAGGTAAGAGTACGGGAACGAGAGACGCGGGAGAGTGGATCGAGAGGGTCGACGGGAGGGACAGAGAGAGTCAGGATGTGAGAGACTAGCTCCGGTGGGAGGGTGTGCAACCCAGAGAACGTCGTCATCCGAGATCGAAGAGGGGGAGGGAGGTTTTCGAGTGCTGGAGAGCGCTGAGTGGGTTGGAGTTGGTCGTAGAGTTCGATGGGATACTATAGAGGGTCTTTGAGCTCTCTTCTCGGAGTTCTACGTTGTTGCGACGGAAGAGTGATGAGTTGGAGATCAAGAGCAAGTTTCCCTCTCTTTCTTCCTCTTCACTCTCTCTACCAAATCGATACAAGCTCCGAGACCTCCTTCGAAGCTCCGAGCTAGCAGCTCCGTAGATCTCTCCCGAAAGAATCTGTCCTCTCCTTGCTCGGCTCTCAAGAAACCAACTTCGCACGAACTGACGCTCCCCGATCAGACTCGATAGAGATAAGGAATGTATACCAAGCACGAATCCAGGAGAGGAAAAAGGAGTGTGAGGGGTAGTAATAACCAATGCGAGAAACGAGTGGTGAGGGGGAGTAGTAAAAACAAGCAACAAACAATTCTGAACGATTGGACGAGTTTTCAATAGGAGAGAAGCGGAAGATCAGGAGAGATCAATCGGGAGTAGAGAGAGAGAGCTAAGCTTGTTCCGGCTTGGAGGAACCTTGAGCTTCAGAAGGGGAGGGATCCGAGTCTAAATTTTCGATTTCTTCTTCCAATCCACCTCCGGTAACTTCCCTCTGATGCTGACGTTGAGGACGTTGAGGACTTCCTCCTCCTTGTTGGGTGATTTCGAAAGTGACGTTACTAACTTTCGAACTAACCGACCTCTTATCCTCTTCGTCGTCGTCTTCATTCAAAGTAGTTTCCGATAAATCCCTCTCCATCTCAATCCCCAATCCTACTCCGACTACATTCGTAGAACAAGCCGATTCGACATCCCCCAGAGTCTTGTCGAATTTCTCATCCAATTCATCTTCCAGTTCGTCGTCGTCTGAAATAGTCGGTTGACGTCCTCTCGTTGGAGGTCTCGATCCCGGTCCGCCTCCTCCTAATCTCTGACCGTCCCTAGTTCCCGGTCTAGTTCTATTCCCAGTAGTAGGTCTACCTCCAGTTCCACCATATTGAATCGAAACGATCGCCGGACCTTGACCACCACCAATCGTATTCACCGCGAAATTGTGATTATTATTCGATGCGTACGTTCCAGGATTGAACCCAGTGTGACGAGGGTTCGAAGTAGAGGAGAGAGTAGTGTTCGCGGGTGAATGTTGATGACGGAATTTACGGAGGAGTAAACGGTTCGACATGATGAATTGTAAGGCGATTGCGGCGGGAGAATTGAAATTGTGCAAGTTCGAGTTTGTCGTTTCTAATCTCCCAGCTCCTCTTGAACAGTCAGCTTAGGGTGAGGAGGAAGAAGAGAGGGAGAGAGGACGGACGAGCGGAAAGAATGACGGAAACGAGGTTAACGAGAGTCGAAACTGAAATGTACCAAATCCCATCTCGAACGAACGCTTTGAAGACGGGCATTCGTTTCGAACCGACCATTCGGGCAGTGATTGAGTGGTAGATCGCGAAGGAGAGGACGAGCAAGTTGAACAGGAAAGGAGCCGCCCAGCTATAGAGGAAGAGAGGTCAGTTTTGAGGGGGAGGAAAGAGAGCAGAGGAAGGGGTTTCGAACGCACAAGACGATAGAAGGAGCAATCGATTTCCCACGTTTCCGATCGACGATACATCCTTGGAAGTTGAGGTATTGTTCAACGTCGGGTTCAAAGTCCAGATCTGAGCGCAGAGGATTCAGTCACGATGAGCTTGGACCGGTGAGAGATTGAGCTCACAAGTGAACTGAGATGCAGTGGCACTCATCGTCGCTACGAGAGCGAGTAGACAACCAGCGAAACTACTCAGGGAACGAGAAGAACAGGAATCAGTCAGTTTTCGTTTCTCAGCGTTCAAGGCGAGAGAGGAGGAGAAAGCTCACATGCCGAGGAGCTGACGATCACGTCCATAGAGCTTCCAGACGTGGAGAGCAAAGATCGTACCACAGACACTGTCGACAATACAGTGAGTCTAGCGTTCTACTTATTGCGAGAAAGAAGAGAGCACGAAACTCACGTCGAGACGAAAGTGTTGACGAAGGGACTGAACCAGAAGAAGTGTTCGCAGAAATCTAAGGTGTGAGTGAGAGTCCGAGTCAGTCATACGAACAGAGGGGTGGAGAAAGAGAAAGGAAGACAAGTCACGAGTCGAAACATCGGAAACGACGAGAGACATGTTTAGGATCTGAAGGACGAGGGACGCATATCGGCTACGAGTAGATCTCGATCAGTCAGCTCTAAGAGCGAGAGTGGAAGAGATACTTGAGGGAGATAGACTCACTTGAAGAGGAAAACGTTTTTCAGATAAGTCCAACCCTTGATCTTCCAAACGAACCTATATTCCGACGGGAACGTCGAGATCTATCGCTCCACGCATCCTAGCGTCAGCACAGTCCTGTATCCCGCTCAGCAGAACTCGCGGGAGCCCGTTCCGAAGTTGAATGATGCAAAACTCCAAATCTCTTTTTTCTTCGCGGAGAACGGACTCGGAGGAGAGGAACTCACGACATCCCATATCATCATAGCCGTCATCACAACCGTATAATCGTTTTGAGCCGTGAGATCATGCTTGAATTGTTGAATCCCAGGAATCGGAGGTGGAGAAAGAAGGAAGAGAGGCATTCCTCCGGAGGGAGCGCCACCGGGAGGTGATTCGAGAGCCATGACCGGTCGAGCAAGGAGGGTGATGAGAACGAGTGAATAAAGTGAGTGAGGAGAGAAGAGGAGGGGAGGAAGAGAGAGAGAGAGAGAAGAAGTTCTGAGAGCTCTCGCTGGACTTTCTTGCAGGACGCTTCTTTCATTCAACTCATTCATCTCGTTCGCCGCAACAGAGTCATTCTCTGCGTTCGCTGTAGACACTCGACTCGCACGTCAATCACGCGAGAAGCGGAGGAGGCACGAAACTCTGATGGACAAAGCTCGCTGAATGCAGTCGTTTTCCTTGCCGAAACTATGGGTTTTACAGTCTAATCCCCTTCATTGAAGGCAGAAGAACGACGCCTTCAAGGAGAGCTGCTCAACTCGCCTCTGGAAGTCACTTGGAGATGCCGACAGAAGCTGCGAAGTGAGCTCTCAAGGAATTTCTTCTCTCTCTTCTCTTTTCGATGACCCCTCCTCGACACGTCTTTTCTACCTCGAAAGGCCTACTGCGCCTCTCTATCTCCCTCAGCCCTCTCAGTAGCCGAAGCAACACGTGAATCCTTCGTGTTTCGACGCGACTATCCTCTCTTCTTCTCTCTTCTCTCTCTTCACCTACTCGTCAGCGATGCCCCTCGCACCCCAAACCGTCCTTTCGCTTTCTTCCACTCCGCTCCCCACCGTCTCCTCGATTTCCCTCCTCCCTTGTTCGCTCCTCTTCGATGGACCCGCTCCAATCTCGACCTACTTCCACCCACGTCCTTACGAGCCCCCTACCTCCTCCTCCGCTGGCGACTCGACAGAAGGAGAGAACAAAGACCAGGAGGAAGGACTTCATCGACAAGTCGCGTTTCGGGGGAGGAGACTCGTTTCGACCTACCTGAGTCTCCCTCGAGGTTACAAAGGATTAGTCTACTCTACGAAAGCTGCTGTACCGCCTATCAGTTCGACACGGAAAAGGGAGGAGGAGGAAGAGGAGGAGAGGAATGAAAAGAATCGATTAATGAGGGAAGAACGAGCTAAGAAGAGAGCTAAACTATCCACTGCTACTGCTACGGAGGAAGAGGGACAAGGAGAAGGAGGAGGAGGAGAAGGGAATGGGGATGGGGGTATGAGGAGAAGTCCGAGGAAAGCGGCGAGGGAAGCGAGAGAGAGGGCGGTCAAGGCTGCGAAGGAGAAAGCGAGGAAGAAGGTGGTGAAGAAGTTCAGCCTGGACTCTGATGAGGAGGACGATGAAGAAGAGAAGAAAATTGAAGAGGGAGAAGCGCAACAGGTAGGAGTGGGTGAGGAGGAGAAGAAAATGGAAATTGAAGAATCGACAATTTCAACTTCAACGACGGAAGTTCTCGCCGAAGAAGGATCTCTCGACATCGTAACGACAACTACTCCAGAGCTTACCACCGAAGCTGCCCTAGTCGTCACTCCGGAAGAACCCGACCCCTCTTCCACTGCAATTTCGAATCCTCCTCTTCTTTCGCGCACTTCCACCTCTCTCTCGACGCACCTCCACCTCCCCACAACTCCTACCGCTTCTTCTTCCTCTCTCACCTCTTTCGACCTCTCTTCGCAATCGATTCAGTTAGCGAAAGACGAGAAACTCATCACTCCCGTTTCGACATTCGACAAGATCGAAGTCTGGAACCCTGATTTCATGGTCCCTGGTGGGAAAGTCGAAGAGAACGATGAAGTAGCGAGAACGGTCAAGGAATGGATTGGGTTAGCGAACAAGGTGAGTTGCGTTTGAGGTCTTCAGTTTTGGAGAGAACGTGAGCTCATAGAACCGTGTACTTCTTCGCTCTTACAGATCCATGCTTATTGAGCTTACGAGCTCCCGAGACTTACCTTACCTTTTGATGCTTCAACTGCGTTTCAAGCTTCTCGCGATCTTCGCTTGCTTCGATATTCCTCCTGAAATGTTGTCATTCTATCGTTCTCCTCTAACCCTCTTCATCGTCTTGCTCTCTCGAGACCACGCAGAGAGTGTAAGATAAACGAAGTAGACAGGAAAGCAAGGTTGGTTTCAACAGCAAACAAGGAAAATTGAAAATACGGAAAGACGAAAAACGGAAAACGACAAGATTGAACGGAAACAACTACGAAAGTACGATTAACGAAAGAAGGGGTCAAGGGGTAGAGTACGAAGAAAAGTTGGTATAGGGAACAGGAACGAAATCGATCGGGTCGATTTGGGGAGAGAAGGAGGGAAAGGATGTAATAGTGCGAAAAGGTAATCGACAATCTGAGGTGTATAGAGGGTATAGAAGTCGTAGTCGTGTGGTGTCATAGGAATCGGGAGGGAGAAGCGACATAATAACAGAGGGAATTGGCGAGTGTCTGTGAGGCGATTCGAGATCGAAGTGAAGAAATCGAACGGGTTCGGGAAGTCGTGAGAGCGAGGTCGTCCGAGATTGAGAGAGAAAGAGAAAGCGGGAGGAGGATTAGCAGATGATACAAGAGCAACACCCTGCTTTCCCTGCGTCTTTCATCTCCTGATCGGTTTCTCGTTTCGACTGATTCTGCTTCTCTTTCTCCTGCACGACGCCTCCTCCTCCAGTGGCTGCCGCCTGTTGTCCAGAAGTTTGCGTTGTCGCTGTCGTCGGTCCTTGATTCGAAACAGCCGCAGAAGTCCCGTTTTCCGAAATATCGCCAGTCTTCTCCTCTTCCCGTCTCTGCCCGTCTTCATTCGCTCTCTCTCGATCCTCCTGCTCCTCCCTTCTCCTCCTCATCTCGAACCTCCCCAAACTCAAAGGACTCCCATCCCTCCCCCACTCATCAACCACTCCCTCCTCTAAACCTTCCCCTCTCTCAATCAATTTCCTCAACCTCTCCGCCTCGAGTCGTTTAGCGACCGTGGGAATGATCCGATCTTCTTCGGTACCGTAATGAGTTAATTCACCTTTTGAATTCTTATAGATGAGGGGTTTGAACGAATTCGGGGAGGAGGAGGAAGAGATTACGAGGGATTCCGAGAGTAATTCCGGCGAATTGGGGGAGGGTTTCGAGGAGGAAGAGCTGGGAACAGGGAGGGGTTGGAATGCCTCCGGGGGTAAGGAAGAGAGATCATAGGAAGAGAATTCTCGAGTCGTTGACATTGATTTTCTCCGAACCGGAGGAGTCGTTGAGGAAGAACCTTTCTTGGAACGGTGGTTGATGGAAGAGGGCGAGGGGGTGTAATTCGTACGGTTCGAATAAGGTTTACGGGATGGAGTCGTTGTTGTTGAATACGAATTCGATGAAGAGGAGGAGGGTTTATTGAGTGATTGTACTCGTTTACGAGAATCGGGAGTATTCGTCGACAGAGATCTTGGTTTACGAGGTGTAGGAGTAGTTGAAGGGAAGTTCCGAGAAGAAGAAGAAGAAGGATTGGGGGGAGAAGAATTTCCACCAGCGATCTGTAAAGTTTCCCATTGTTCCTCCCTCTCTTCTCCTCCCTCAAACCCACCGTTGCTTGAGGTATTACTATTCCCTCTAATCATTCCACTCGAACTAACCGGTATCCTCGAAGTCGAAGTCGAGTTACTGAGAGATAAAGATTGATTACTTGAAATACTTCCACTCCTCTCTAACTTCTTCTGTTTCTTCGTTGTCGTAACGGTGGAGATCTCTGGTGATGGACTCCTACTACTAGTTGACGAGTTCAATCGAGGGATGAGACTACGTTGAGTTTGAGTGGGAGAAGTAGGAGAAAGAGCTGAATTCGGTGAAAGAGGAGCTTGGAATGTATCGAGTAAGAGGGTTTGATGTGATTTCTTCGTATGAAGTTGTTGTGGTGTTACTTGCATCCTAAATACATACACACGGCGGGAGTGAGTACGATCTCAGGAGGAAGGATAGAGTTCAGGGGTTAGAGAGTCGAGAGAGAGGGGTTCGCGAGAGGTTGAATGACCCGTCCCTCCCTCCCTTTCTCAACACAGGCGCAGAGGAGGCAAGAGACGAACCTGACGAGATCTTCCAGGTCATCCGTATAATCCCTCTCGTGATCCTGTAACAATAAACCCTTTGGACTTTGTTGAGCGAGGAGGAGGAACTGTTCATTCTCTTCTTCTTCTTCTGTTCCTGATTGCGTAAAGGGTGGTGATACCGCCGTAGCAGTCATTTCTCTTTCGAATGACGCGTTCGAAGTGGGCGTAAGACGAGAGGATAGGGTAGAGAGAGGGGAAAAGAGATGAGAAGAGAAACGCGGACGGGAAAACGTCACTCGGTTCGTTCTTCTTCTCACTCTCACTTCGATCAGAATCGACTACGACTCAGTATGACAGCAGCAGAACAGGAAGAGAATGCAAGATTCTCGATCTTGAGGATTAAAAGGAAACGTACTACGAATCAACTCCCTTTGGACGCTCTCGGTACAGTTTTCCCTTCTACTCTCCTCTCGATGTAGCTAACTGAGAGTGAGCGCATGGGAGTGAGTAGTTATTGAACAACCTGAACCGAGTCAGAAGAGGAGGAAAGCGACTCATGTACCATCTTCCGTTCCAACTCCTTCAACTTCTCGAGGTCAGCTCTCTCTCTCTCTCTCTTTCTGATTCTCTTGAGTGTAGCTGACGACAAGCTGGGTGTGAGCGAGGGAGTAGGGATCTTCCGTTTCGCGGAAACCGTTTCGATCGATTCATTCGACGACGAATCGAAAACTCGTAAAGTCAAAGTAAACTTCCCTCTCTCCCTCTCCTCTTCCTTTCTTCCCGTTACTCACTCTCCCTGGTTCCCCGTGAATAGGATCGAATCGAATCCTTCTTGACTCGTCCATCACCGAGTCCGGCCGTCTCGAACCTTCAACAGCGAGAGCAACGACCTCTCGCGCGAATCCCTTCCTCTGCTTCACTGCGACAATCCCAAACTCCTTCGACTTCCCGACCTTCAACTCCGACAACTGGGACAACGAGGAGTGGAAGGAAATTACCTTCCTCTAGCGCGGGACTACTGCCTGGGCCTGGGAATCAATCACCTAGGATAGGTTCTCCTCTTCCGAACGCAACATCTTCCTTCCCTGCCCCTGCCCCGAATGCGATGGAGCAGACTAGTCAGTTGCAGAGGAAAAGAACTCGATATCGAATCGTACCCGACTCTACTCCTACACTTCCTACGACGAACGAAAACGATGATTTCGAGAAATCGCTTTATTTTCAAGACGTTGAAGAAGACCTCGAAACTCGACGCGGTCTACGACCTCCCCGCGTCTTATCCCGTTCCGAGCTCCAACTGAAATTGGATCGAAAGGTTCGGGTTGAGGCACAACTCGAAAGGGAGAGAATCGAACAGGAAGAAACCAGGAAGAAAGGGAGTGCGATCGGGGGAAGAGGGAGGACGAGGATTTATGATGCGATTGCTGAAGATGATGATCAAGAGGATGGGAGGAGTAGAGGGAAGAAAAAAATGAGGAGGGAAAGTAAAGTGAAGAGGCAGGAGGAGGAAGGGATGATGGAGAATTTTGGGGAAATGTTGAAAGAATACCTTACTCGTACGTCTCACCTCACTCTTGCCCTGAGCCTGCCCGTGTGCCTTTCTGCTGACGCTTCGAATTGCCCGCCTTTCGAACTGGTTTACAAAACTCGATAGTTCAAGATTCCACTGAACGCTCTCTCCCACCCCTCCATCCACCTCCTGGGACTCATCCCCTCGACGCCCTCGACGGCAACACCTCCTCATTAGAAGACGAGGACTCGGCAACTGAAGAATCCTCCTCCGAATTCGTCTACGATATCTATTATCGTGATCTTCGTCCTTCCGCACCCGTCTCTACCTCTAATCCTACTTCCCTTTCCGCCACACAAGAATCATCCGAGACGGGAACGAACAGTGGAGGAGGAGGTAATGGGTTCGATGTGAGTAGTCTCGACGGATTGAAACGAATCGGAGAATTGTTCGTCCCTCTCTCTCTCTTTCCCATCCCTTGCGCGAGTCGCTTTCGCGGAGGACATACTGATGTAGGTAGACTCTGACAAACAGAGCCGGTTTGGAAGACGACGAAGACCTCCTCGATTCCGGAGCTGGGCTTGGAGATTCGGAGGAGGAAGAAGAAGATAACGCAGATCAGGATTCGAACGGTCAGTCTCCCACCCATCTCTATCAGTTTCTGTTCGCAACCGACACAGAAAAGGGGAGCAAAGGTACTGATAGGGAGTTTGGGGATCGATTGAGTAGAGGAGAATGATTATAGGAATGATTATCCGGATGAAGAGAGCGAAGATGAGGATCGATGGAGTGATGACGGACAAGATGATGATGACGACGACGACGATTACTGAGCACCGGGTGTTGGCATGAATTCGTAATGGGAGCGACGAGCGGTTTTTGTTCCTTAACGAGCTCTCTCAACCCGGGAAATCGAGATTCATACAGTATTCAAACTTGCGGCTGATGCGATGTTACCGCTCGCGAGCGGACAAATCGACTCTTAGGAGAAGAAATGGAAGGGGTCAACTGGAGAAAGATCACAGAGAAGAGAGCGAGCACCCATCGAAATCAAGGAAAAGAAACGTTCGAAAGTTTTCATTTTTCTTTCTCTCTCTCTCTCTCTCTCTCTCTCTCAATCTCTCGGCGCAATCCTCTTCGTTCAGCAAATTTCGTTCGGGTTCTTCGATTCGATACAAAACCCCGTCCGCTCAGACAGTGAGACTAATTCTGTCTCTATCGCACCTTCATCCATCTCCCACTACAATACGCACAACATCCAACTGCTCCCAACATCTCATTAACCCTCTCCACCATCTCCTCACTTTCTCCTCGTCCCTGTCCTATCCCGCTCATTGTCACGCTAGACAAAGCTTTCCTATGACATTCGGAACAAGTCCTCACGTCGACTTTCCTGATCACTTCTAAAGTGATTGAACATCTCTCTATTCGTCACCCTCCCACTTGATCAGCACGCCACTCCTTCCTTCTGAGAAGAGGGAACGAAACAGGCGAAGGAACGTACCCCAAACATGACCCCTCTCGAGACAAGTCCCCGTTCGAACGTTCCCAAACGGAATGAAAGCGGAACAAGCTGGACATGGCGATGAAGAAGTCTCAAAGATCGTCGTTAGGGCTTCTGGATCCTGCAGCGGTTCGTCGAATTCTGCGTCGTTCGAGGGAGGAGGGGGCGGAAGAGCGGAGGAAGCGAGCAGGAGTCGAGTGAGATATTGTTTTTCGATTTCTATCACGCTCACCCGTCCCAAGGAGAGAGTTAGTCCCAGAGAGATGGAGAGGGAGAGAGTGGGAAAGATGGGAGAGAAGTGCTAACCGGATAACCCTTGAGTTCTACTCAAGATTTTCGCAAATTTCCCAATCACCCCTCTGATCAATTCTCTCTCGATCGTCGTCTTCAACCTCTCGATTCTTGGTTTGAGGGTCTTCGGGAGGTCTCCCTGAATCTATTCGGTGTTGTCCCTTCAGCAACTTTATCTCGAAGGGAGGGATAGAAGGAAGCCGAGACGAACGGATAATCTTTGAACGAGAACGAGTTTCTTCCTCAACGTTTCCAACTCGTTTCCATACAGGGATGTCTTCACCCTCGTGTCGATCGATTCGACCTCCCTCTCTTCAGCGATAGTGAGAGCTTGTAAAGGCGAGGGAGAAGGCTGGGAAAGAATCTCGACGAGGGAGGAAACGAATTCTTCTGAATCGATATACAGGGAGAGGGAGTCGAGGAGCGGGAGGAGGGAGCAATGAGGCGGGGAATGGATCGCTGCAAGCACAGAGGGGGGAGTCAGCTCATCTTTCATTAGAAAGGGAGAGAAAGGGAGAGAAAGGGAAGGAAGTTACAGTTCGTCTCCTCCTTCAAGGCGCGATCGATATGACCCAGGAGTTCTTGAGGAGTTGGTTGTGTACCGGTGAGAGAAACGATCGCGAAATGAGTCTTGACAGTCGAAGGCGGATGATACTCGAATAAATCTGGTCTTTCACTCCTACATTCGACCCGAAGTTCCACTTCAATCAGCTTCTCTACACTGTGAAGTGTTCAAGAGTTCAGGTGGGCGTACTCAAAGACGAATCCATACTCTTCCCCTCCCGCGCTCAGCGAACCGACTAACGGAACGACTCCCAAAACTCTCGGTCCTTGATTCTTCGTTAATCTCTTACTAGAAGTAGCTCCTCTCCTCGTAGTAGGCTCCACCACCGATTTGGGTTCCCCTTCTTCTGGATCATCAGATTGGGAGATCGTCGAGGGTTTGAGGATCAGTTGGGAGAAGATTTGACGAGATGCTCGAGTGAGGTCGAGATCGGGTGAAAGAGAGGAGGAAGTAGAGGAACTGGTCGTGAAAGAGAGACGGTAGATGAGTCCGGAGGAGAGATGGATCGATAAAGTTTTCGATTGAGAGGAGTAGATCAACCCTGAATCGAGAAAAACGAACGTCTCAGATTTTCATTCTCTCTTTCTCGAGAGGAAAAGAGAGACAATGGAGAGACGAACCTGAACAAGTCGAATAATTCGTACTACCCGCCCATAGCCCATCTCCATTCCCGTTCCCATTTCCTTCTTCCGGGGGAGGTAATTCCAGTTCAATCTCCTGATTTTCCTCAACACTCAACCCTTTCGACGTTCGGGAGAGAGTAACGATATTGACCGTTCCCACCTTCGTATACGCCAATTTGATTCCCTCCTCCCCCTCCGCGTTGATCCAGCAGAACTGACTAACCATCCTTCGATCTTTCTCCCCGAAAACTTCCAAACATCGAGAGTCTTCCACTTTGACCTCCAATACCGCTCTCTCTCGTTCTTCTACTGGTTTCATCTCGACATCTCCTCCTCCTCCTTCTTCTTCTCCTGCTATGGGTTGAGAGGAAATAGTCGAGAGGAGGGATTGAGTAATCGTTTGAACCCAAACTCGTCCGTCGGAATCTGAAATCGCTAGATTCGTTTCGAAACCTACTCCGTTGATATTCCTCCCTCGTCAGTATTCTCCAACTCAAGAGATCAGATAAAGGGACTCACCTCCTCCGTCGGGGCTCGTCGTCCACTTTGACCATTCGATCAAGTTTATCCAGTTGACGTTCTTACTCGCAGGCCTGAATCGACTCAGACAGTGCGTTCGGCTTTTCGCATACCTACTCCAGCTCGTCTCTAACCAATCAGACACGGAAAAGGCGGGAGAGATGGAAGAGAGGAGAGAGTGACTAACCGCCATAAACTAATTTCACCGCTCCTATGCCCGACGGCCAGGATCGATCCATCCATTCCCATAGTGCTCTTCTCACCATCTCCATTTGTAGGTGTAGGTAGAGGTCCGGACCAGGCGATCGCTACTCATTCAATCGAGTTCAGTTTCGCGAAGGAGAATGAGAAGAGAGGAAATGTGACGAACAAACAGCTTGAGCTCGATTAATCAGATACGCGAATTGTCTACGTACGGTCGAATCCGTCACTTTGACATTCGGGAGATCTACTCTCTTTCTCCGTATCAGCTCGATTCTCAAACTGGAGAGAGAGACAGAGAGAGAGGGGAGCTCACTCGGGTTGATCAGATCGTTGGCGATTTTCGAAGTGATATCAAATGTCTACCCACACACGAACCTTTTCGTGAGCTGGGCCGAGACAGAGACAGAGAAGGGAGCAGGAGAAAGAGTGACAGGAGACTGACCTCTGCCCATTCCCCCTTCCTCGCATCTTTCCCCGGTTCCCATATCCAAACTTCACAATTCGTATTCAACGTTGCCAAAGCACACCTGATCATTCGTTACTTTCTGTTCAGCTCCTGGTGTTCGCTGTTGTACTGAGCTGAGAGAGGAAGAAAGACGAACCCTCCGAGACTCGCGATTCCAGAAGGAGAGAAACTAGCAGATTTCCAAGTCAGGTCGACTTGTCCTACCGTGGAGATTTCCGCATCTAAACTCATCCCTCATACATCGACCTAGTCAGCAAACGAAGTAAAGGAGAGAGGGTGAGGGAGAAGGGGACTGACCGTCTAACCAGTCGGACCATTTCAATTGATTTTTTTTATCCTTACTAATCTTCAAGAACGTCTTTTCGAACCCCCAATTCTGGAATCGTGATCGTGGTTTCTTTATTGTTGTTGCTGCTGCTGCTGCTGTGGAGGAAAGAGGATCGGGGAGTTCGTCGTTTGAAGGTTCGGATTCTTGTCGAGCTTTCCCTTTACCCTTTCCTTTCGATTTACTCTTCCCTTTCGAGGAGCTTGACGAGTCTGGGATTGGGACTGGTAGAGTCGGAGTCTGCGGACCATTCAACCGTGCAGGAGTTCAGTCAGTCAACAAACCCCCTTCCTCTTCCCTCCGGCTCCTCCTCTCCGTAGACAGCTAGAGCGAGAGGGAACGGGTGATAGGCGACGTACGAGTAGATGTATCTCATCCCTCGTAGCGATCGCGTATTGTCCATCTTGGTTCCTCACGAGGGAGGAAGGTGAACCCGTTAAAGGAGAGTAAGGAACCGTCGAGGAACCATAGATCACTGGGTCCGTCGCTGGTGAGGGAGGGGAGGTAGGTATGAAGGGCATTGATGAGAGTATTCGTGGAAAGTAAGACGGGAGGCCGTCAAGACGAGAAGATGAGGAAACTGTCTCATCATTATTTTTTGGAGAGGGAAATCGATTTGCTCTCAGCTCCTCTCCTTCCCGTTCTTCTTACTTTCTTTACTCTATAGATTCTCAGTCTTCACAAGTACCTCAACGCTACATCCCAAGTGAGCGTTCGATCTTTCTTCTTTCTCCCCCACTCTGCCCCGGATTCTTCTTCCTCTCACCTTCCTTCTCCCTCTCCCTTACTGATCCCATTCGATCTCCCTCCTCCAGAGAACCTCTTTCCAGAATGCCGATCAACGTCGCCGTCATCGGATTCGGCATGTCCGCCACAGTGTTCCATCTCCCCTTCCTCTTCTCCCTCCCTTCCCATTTCAACGTTCACACGATCGTCGAACGCTCAGCTACCTCTACTTCCTCGAAAGCCCGCGACGCTTTCCCTCACCTGAACTTGAACGTCGTGAATACTCTCGAGGAAGCGTTGGAGATTGAAGAGATTGAAGCGGTTTGGGTATTGAGTATTAACGATACTCATTACGACTACGCGAAGAAGTGTCTGGAGAAGGGAAAACATGTCGTCGTAGAGAAACCGGTGACGCCGACTAGTGGAGAGGCGGAGGAATTGGCGAAGTTGGCAGAGGAGAAGAATCTCGTTCTTGCCGTTTATCAAGTAAGTTCCGTGTTTCTCGAGCGAGCGAGATTGGATAAGGAGGCAAGGATAGCTGATAGAGAGATGGATGAGGACGATTAGAATAGGAGATGGGACGCAGATTTCTTGACGATCAAGAAGATGATTGACGAGGGAACTTTTGGAGAATTATCGGAATTCCAAGTGAGCTCTTCTTCTCTGCTCGTCCACTCGCTCGAGAGTGCGTTGTACAAGAGAGTGTTCACTTACACGTTGAATGTGTGTAGTCGAATTTCGATCGATTCAGGAATGAAGCGGCCGTGACGAAGGTTTGGAAAGAGAAAGATTTACCCGGTTCGGGATTAGCTTACGGTCAGCTGCTCTTTTTCCTCCCTCTCTCATAGATCTCATCACTGATAATCCCGTATTGTTGCTAGATCTCGGTTCCCATCTCGTGTGTTCTCCTCGTCCTTCTCCGTCGTTTTTTCTTTCGCACTGACTCTGCCTCATTCCCTCAGGTCGATCAACTTCTTTCCCTCTTCGGTCCTCCCCACTCCATCACAGCGCACCTCTCGAACTCTCGCTTGATCGGTAACCCCTCCGTTCCCGACTCGTTCCGAATCCTCCTCCATTACCCTCCCTCCCCTTCTACTCCTTCCCGTTCTTTGCCTCTCACCGCAATCGCTCAATCCTCAAGTCTCTCTTTAATGAATCCTCAACAAAGGTTCCTCGTAAAGGGGACGGAGGCATGTTATTTGAAACATGGATTAGATCCCCAAGAAGATTCGTTGAAAAAGGGAGGGAAAGAAGCGATTGAGAGTGAGAGTTTCGGGAAAGAAAGGGAGGAAATGTGGGGTACTCTTTGGACTAAAGAAGGGGAGAGGAAAGTGGAGAGTGAGAAGGGTGAATATAGGAAATGGTTTGAAAATGTTGCCGAAGTGAGTTTCCCTTCTCTCTCTCTCTCTCTCTGTTTGAATTCGTGAAGATGAGAGAGGATGCTGATGCGATTGTGTGATGTGATGTGATGGGGAAATAGGCGATTGAATCAGGGGATAGAGAGAAATTGATTGTGAAACCTGAACAGGCGGCTTTGACGATTAAATTGATTGAATTGGCGATTCAGTCGAGTAAGGAAGGGAGGACGATTGAGCTCTAGGAATGCAGCCATCGAAGGAAGTTATGTATAGAGTAGAGATCGAACGAGACCAAGAGAAATCAAAGGCATAGAGAAAATGAATGAAAAGTAACTTGGAATAGACAGATTTTTCTCACGGGACCCTCAACTTTTTGTCAAGCTTCTCATTGGGCAGAAGAGAGAGTGAGTGACACTCGAGTGTACGCTCGATGTGGTAGGAAAAAACCCCAAGTGCTTGCAAATCACTATCGTAAGTTGTCATTACTCTTTCTTCTTCGGCTCAATCAATCTTCGTTTTCTTCTCCCCATCCCCACTTCCCTCTCCACTTCCTCCCGCAACTTGTGGTTGATCCTCAGCTTTCCTCTTCCCCTTCCCTTCACTCTCCAGCGTCGTCGTCGCAGTAGTAGTAGTAGTTGTCGGTTTCTTCTTCTTCTTCACGAGTGAATTCAAATCGTTCACTGGAGCTGTTGACGATGAGGAGGAGGAAGAGGTGGTTCCGGTTGCTTGGCGGAGGAATTGTTCGAGGGCGAGATCGGAGGCTGAAGGGGCGGGTGCCGTAGGGACAGTTTTCAAATCTTCAATCTGCTCAATTATTTCGCCTCTTGTTCAGCTCGCTCGAATTCCCACGAACGACACCAGCGAGAGAGACCCATCGTATGAGATGAGAGCTCACCTTGTTCTCGACATCCCCAATCAATTCCCTCAAATCGGCCATCTCTTTCTTCTCCTTCTCAGTCCTTTCCCCTTCCTCTTTCCTCTCGAATTCTTCCAACCTCAAAAATAAAACTCCTTTCGCCTTTTCAGCATGAGAGACGGCACGACCGATTTGGTTAGGAAGGAATTCGAGCGCGAGGGCGATCAACATGTGTTGTTCTGATAATTGACGGTCCGTTCGAGATCGGAGAGAAGTGAGGAGAGAGAGGGAGGAAGAGTATTCAGAGACGGCGAGTTCGAATTGTTCTGCAGTAAATCACATATCGATCTCATCAGTCTCCGCTCGACAAGGAGAAGGGAGAAGGGAGAGGAAGGGAGGGACGACTAACCAGATTCTACCGCGACATCCCCCAAAAGTTTCTGCACCTCTGCCAATTTCTCCCTCTTGTCCCCTCTCTCCTTCTCCTTCTCCTCAATTTTCACCTTCTCCCCCTCGGTATCTTTATCGAGTTGAGAGATTTCTCGTTCGATTCGTTCGAGGTAGAGTTCAATGATTCGTCGTGCCATATCGAGCATTTGGAACGAAGCTTCGAAATCATCTTCTTTCTCCTCCTCTCCCTCCTCCTCTCCCTCTCCTTCTCCCTCCTCTTCGTCTCCCTCCTCTTCTTCGTCATCATCTCCACTGAAATGGAACGCAGCGGAATTCGATGGTCCAGCCGTCGCATTCCCCGTAGCGTTCGAATTCGCTGAATCTGCGTGTAGCGGTCGTTCGATACTATCAGTCCTCTTTCTTTCCAAGCGACAGATCCAAACCGAAGTCGCACACACCTGTAGGAGCACCAGTAGGAACTGAGTTCCCACCAAGTACAGCCGATTGTTCAATCGCGTTCCCTAACAACGCTTTCCCATACAGGATCAACGCGTCTACGTTCTCGATCGACATTTCTCCATTCTTTTCAGTCCTATCATCTCTCTCTACGCGGTTAGTCGCGTCTCGCTGGGGAGAGAATGAAGGGAGGAAGGAAACGTACAGAGCTTCAACGGCATAAGAGAGGGATTCGGACGCTTGGGAGTACTTTGAGAGCGCGAAGAATCGTATCCCTTGAGCGAGATGATCCTCCGTTGAGGTCGAGGTCGAGGTGGAAGTCGAAGTTGAGGTTGAGGGAGGTACTTCGACAGCGGGTGAATCGCGAGGAGTTGGGAGTGAACTAGTCACGCTGGGAAAGTCAATAAGGATAGCAGAGCAGGGGGAAGTTAGCTTACTCTGCCATGATGTTTGAGGGTGGGAAGGAAGAGAAGTTCGGAAGAACGAGCGCGCTCGCGTTCTCGAATTTTCCCACAAATTTCGCAAGTTTCAGCCATTGTCGACGTCGACAGCGGCGTTCTATCGACGTTGGGACAGCTTCGAGAGTCTGGAAAAGATGGGTAATAAAACTTGACGAAATGATTCGTCGTTTTTTTTTTTCGCACGAGGGCAGAAGTTTTCAAAAGAGTAAAGAATATCGATCTAGGAGTACAAACAGACAGAGAGAGGGAATGTGAAGTAAAAGCAAGGCGAGCGACGAGGTCGAAGAGGGAAGAGAGGGAGATTATTCAATATCGTCAAGTTGTTGACCCTCTTTCAATCGATCCAATTTGATCTCCTTAACCTCCTCCTTCTTTGCCTTTGGCAGCTCTGTATCGATATCCTCCTCGATCGGAGTTCCATACCCAGTTCTAATCGGACTCGCGTCCCAACCAGGGAACGGAGTTTCATCGTCTCGATCTCCCGCTGAAGCTTCGTTCGAATCGATAGATCTTCGGTCTCCAAACAAATCGTCTTCATTATCGTTGTCGTTATCGTTATCGGGGGTATAGGATCGATTTGTGAGGGTTCTCGGAGCGAAGATCCCCGTAAACCCTCTCGAGGAAGGAGCGAAAGCTGAGGAAAGGTGGTGGTGTCGAGGAGGTTCATCTTCGAGATCACTCTGATCGAACGAACCAGGCATGATCGTCGTCGAATCGTGTTCGTGTTGTTGAAGACCGAGGGTAGGGAGGTTTTCGGTAGAGGCGAAAGGGGAAGGTTGGAGAGAAGGAACGGCGGAAGCTTGTTGGGATTGAATCGCACTTTCGACTACTTGGATCGATTTCGCTCCTCCGATTGGACGAGCGGTTCGACGGCGGTAGAAGAGGAGATAGGCGGCGGAGGAAACGACTCGAGAAGGATCGGAGAGGGGGGAAACTCGGGACTGATTTCACTCTCGAACAAGTCAGCTCAGATTAAGAGGGAAGGAGAGGGGAGGGGAGGAAGGGACTCACATCGTCGAAATCATACCATTTGTTGTTATCTGGGTTCTTCGCAAACGCCGTGTAATGACCTCCTCCCAATCCACCGAAATGATTCGAAACGGCGTACAAATCGTACACCAACGAATCCTCTCCTTCTCCCTCTCCTTCGACGGTCGTCGTTGTCGGTACGTTTTCCGCTCCTACTTCTTCCCTCAGTCTCTTCTCGACCTTGTCCCCTTCGACAAAAGGTTCCATATCGAACCCTTCCAAAGGGAATTCAACGAAATCATCAATCTTATCCCTCGTATATCTTCCTGAACTGAACCGTTTCAGAGCAAACACGAGGACGTCGGGAGATTTCCAAATTTCGACTTTTTTCGTCGCTTGTTTGAAATCCTTACACGAAGAACAATACCACATGTCTTCTTCCCCCAAACGTTCCTCCTTCGTGAATTCGGAAAGACATTGAGAGAGCGTGATCGTTTGTTTTTGTTTACCTCCTCCGGCGAGAGCACGACGTTCGGCGAGTGAAGGGTCGACGACTTCCTCGGTTTCTTCCCATTTGCTAGAGTCGCTAGAGAAGAAGTATTCGCAAGCGGAAGGGTCCCAATCGACGATGATGTAATCTCCGGTACGGATGAGAGGGGTCGCTTCTTGCTGTTGTTGCGGTTGCTGAGTCTCTGTCGAAACGGTTTCCTTCACCTCCTCTTTCGGAGTCGATGTCGACGAGGAAGAGGAGAACATGTCGTAATCCTCGTTGACTGCAGGTCGAGTAGTAGCACTACCAGTCGCAATAGCAGAGTTGAGACGGTTCTCGAGGGGTTCCATCTCGGCGATGAAAGCGCCTTGATCGAGGGGGAGTGAAGTCGGGTTTCGACGGTTCTTCGAGACGGAGAGAGTGAACATCGTTCTGCGGGACGATTCGGGAGTAGGAGGAGGAGGTGTCGAAGCGGCGGTCGTCGAGGGAATGGGGGGCGGGAGGAGGGAAGAAGTCGAATCGGTGAGAGGAGTGCTGGTCGAGGAAGAGTCGAGAGGCGTGTTCTCATCGGTTTCCATGGGAGAATCGGCAGCGGGAGTAGGAGGAGCGACAACACCGTCGACATTAGGTGCTGATGTCGTCGAGTCGGATTCGGTGGTCGTCGTCGTCGTCGCAGAGGGAGGAGCTTGTTCTTCTTTCAGTTCAGTTTCGAGGTAGTCGACGAGATCTTGACCGTGAGTCGTTACTCTCGCATACTGTTGGATGAGGGCCCTTTTGATCCCTTCTACCGACGATGCCTCCTCCCTCGAGAGTGATAGTACGAAAGGCGAAGCGAAGAAATCAGATCCTCCCGAACTCGATCCAAACGTCATTCTCGTCGTCGTTTTCGGATCCGCTTTCCTATGTAGCACAACGAGGATGATTGGCGCGTTTGGATCTTGAGGAGTTTCGGTACCCTTGTTCTTCCGGAATCGAGGTTGAGAGATCGAACCAGAAGTTTCGTAAATCAGGATCTTGTCGTTCTTCGTATTGATTTCGGTGATCGAATCGTCGTCGGGCCATTCTTTGAAGAATTTGCTGTGCCATTCTTCGGTAACGACGAGAGATTTCGGATCCATCGAGAGGATTTTACCGACACAGTTCTTCAGAGTTTTGAGAGTTCCATTCTTCGGTACTTCGACATCGAGCTACGCGAAGTCGGATCGGGTCAGTGCCATTCAGCTAAGAGTAAGGGAACGCAGTTGAAACGCACCTTGACGACTTTTTTGGTTTGATCTTTCGGAACGACGTAGACGGTTCCGTTCCATTTCTTCGTAACGGGAAGATTCGTCGTGACGTACATGAAAGGATCGAACGTGATCGAGACCTATCGGCGAAGAACGGTGAGCCGAATGACGTAGCGAGAGAAAGAGGGAGATCTCACTTTGTCACAATCTGGACAAACGACGGTACTTCGATATTGACCTTGAAACAGATCAACAATGACCGAATCGTTCCTACTCCTATATTGTTCCCAACAAGTCTTCGCCATCTCTACCAACTCTTTATCCCCTCCCCCTTCCCAGTCAGGAGCCGAAGTTCCAGGTTTCTTCAAGATTCGATTCAAATCCTCATGGGTACCGTCGAGGAGGAACGCGAGAAGTTCCGAGGAATCTTGTTGACCGTATCCTGAGAACTGAGGAGCGAATCGAGCGACGGCTTGTTTGAACTCGCGAGGAGCGACTGAACTTCCAGTTCCATGCCACATTCGTTCGATCAACTGACCGAAGGCTTCGGCGACTTGTCCTCGCATTCCGAGAGGGTTGTCGGGGTTCAGCTCGTTCTTGTACGCTCCCGCTGAGATGTCAAAGCGTGGTCAGTATCGAAGAGAGCGATTTTCTAGGAACAGTGAGAACTTACAAAGGAAGTAATCCTTGAGCTCTTTTGTGTTCGACATACATTGAATCGCAGAGTTCATGAAGCAGGTACTGTTTCACTTGTTGGAATCAGTCTCGGAGCTCAGAGGAGACGAGACAGGGAGCGGTCTGACTCACTTTCCCAAATTTGAAAGACCGACCAAACCTCTCTGTCCCGCTTTTGCTTGTCCCGTCTTACTCCTCGTCAAAGCTCCCGTAATACTACTGATCAACCCGTTCCCACTTCCACTTCCACTCGCTTTCGCGTTCAAGTTCGTTACCGCGGTCGATCCGGTGAGATTTCCATTCGATTTCGGTTTATGTAGACCCGAGGACCAGCCATTCCCAAACAGACCCTTCGAAGATTTCTTTTCGGTAGTCGTCGTCGATACCGTTGTTGATTGCTCGAGAGAAGGAGTCGTCGCTCGAGTTGAAGGTTCTTGCGAAATTGCTCGAATCGCAGCGAGGACCGCGTCACAGTCGACCAACCACGACCCATCAGGTTTCTGTTGTTCTACCGCGATTCGAATTTCGGGTTCCGACAAGAGTGCTTCGTCGAGAGAAGTCGATTCGTCAATTCCGAGGAACTCGACTCCGGTTTCTCGCAACTTGTCCGATAAGACGTAGGCGGGACCTTCACTCGCTGAGACCGTATCGCCGGCTTGTGGGAGTCGCCAGAGTCGCGTAGGTCGACCGAGAGAGAAAGATTCGGAGGCGAAACGATGAAGAGCGGAGAAAGGGGAAGAGCTAGGGAGGGAAATTGTGGGTGCGTTTTCGAAAGTAGGGACGGGAACGGGAGAGGATGTAGCACCGTCGGTAGGGCAGAGGAGGAAGATTTGGAAGGTAGGAGGGTAGAATTCGACTGATCCATTGACGACGAATCTTTCGAGATCCGGTCCCATCGATCCGTACCTGCGCGTCGAGTATATGTCAGCTTGCTTGACCCAGCTCGTATATCTTGAGAACGTATATGACTGACCATTCCTTGAGCAAACTGTGAGCTCCCGCAGGTAACAATTCGAGGTCGACTCCATCCGTGAGAGGTTTCCTCAATTGACCGTCTCCGTTGACGAGGTTCGAGTTGTCTATCGGTCCCACTTGATCTACTGTAATCGATGTATCGTCTTCCTTCGTTTCTGCCGTTCCTGTACACGCTGTGATCCACCTTCGATACCAAATTCGCGAGACGAGGTACCAACTATCTCCTTCTTCCAATAGACCAGCTTGCAATTCCCGGATGATATCGAGTTGAGTATCTCCCGGAGGTCCAATGAACTGTCGAGTCGCATCGTCGTAAGTTGGAGGAGAATCGTCTTTCGAGTCGGATCCTTCTCCAACTTCTTCATCAGAAGAAGGGGAAGCTGGAGTCGAAGAGATCTTGAGTCGTGATGCGCCTAGAGATCCCTCGGTGTCGCTCAGATTGGTCGTGTCCATGAGGTCTTCGCTGTTTTGGCGTTTCGCTGATGAGGAAACGGGAGAGGATAATGGTCTTTTGATGCGAGAAGGGGAAGGAGAAGCGGGTCGTTGATCTGTGCTGGGGCGTTCCAGGACCATACAACTCGATCGAGGTTGCGAAAGTGAAAGGTGGGTGCGAGCAGAGAGTCGAAGCTTGGTGGAAAAGTCGAGATTCGTCAGAGTCGCAGAGTTGAATCTTTTCTTCTCGAGCTTGCGTATCAGGTGCACGTCGGAGCAAACAATAGACGAGATCGAACAGTGAGGCGCCTGAGAACGAGCGGTGGTCAGACGCGCCCTGCTCATTTTGCGAAAAGCTTTCGCAACCCTTCATCATCTGCTCTCTACCGACTATCTCTGAGACGAGGTATGATACGACATTGTCATACTTTCACTAGAATCTATACCGTGAACTCTATGCCGTTGTCTCCTCAACCTTCGACCCTTCCTCGGTCGTTCCCTCCTCTTCCTCCTGCGGCGCGTAATTCTCCGTCTTGATATCGTTCAATCCCAACTCTTCGTTCTGTTCGAAAGATCGTTCGTAGCTCTCCTCGTGGAGTTGAGGGTCGGGGTCGGGAGCGTAGAGAGATTGAACGAAAGAATTCGCCATGGGGTCGTCGAGGATTACGGTGAAGGGCATTTCGACGTTGATAGCCTGAACAATCATGGAGAGAGCGTCAAAATATTGAAACATGGAGCGAGCAAGCGTTTGAGGAATGAGAAAGGAGGGAAGGTTTACCTTTTTGAGATTCGTCAAGAAACTGTCCATTCCACTCTGTCTCGTTCCAGCTCCCGCGGCCGCAGCATCTCCCTTCGCGAACGAACTCGCGTCCAACTCTTCGTAAACCTGGTTCAACAATCCTTCGAGCGTCGTGAATCGTCCTCCGAGAGTACCGGGGTTCAGTTCGAGATCGATTTCGGGAATGACAAGACCAGCAGTTTCCGACTAGAGGAGGAAGAGTAAGAGTCAGCGAGGCGTCACGAGGAGGAGAGCAGAATGGAAGGAGGGACTCGCTTTGAGGATATCTCGAGAAAGATCGTCCGATTCTTCAACTTTGAGCGTGATCCTTCGTCCTTTGTCTGCGATCGCACCTCCAGATTTCACTTCCGTATCTCGGTATCCGCAGTCGTGACAGTTCGTCGACATGAGGATGATATCCTAGCGAGCCGAGAAAGTCCAGTGCATGAGTTTGCGAGAATCGTACAACACATGCAGAGGGAATGAGCTCACCTTGAAATGGGGAATGTTGACCGTCTTCATCAACGTCTCTAGCTCTGAACCACACAGCGAGCAAACTCCGGGGAACGAGAGAACTTCTTCCGGGTAATGACTCGTTTCCTTGCTCTGACTTTCATCGTGCGCCAATCCCAACGCGTTGTCCTGTTCCTTACTCCTTCCATACTCTTGTTTCCTCCATTTCGGGTCGTTCAATCCACCTCGAGTTTCGATGAACGAGTTTCCGGAAGGATCGTCGAGTTTGAGAGTGAAATGAGGCATAGGTCCTTGAGCTTCTCGAACGGGTTTGACGTCCAGCGTGTCGTCCTTGTCCAAATCTGGCACAATCAACCTTAATTTCTCCACCAATCCCGCGATCTTCTCGTGAAGTTCTGGATGTTGGATTCTCCTCAATGGTTGATCGTGTTCGAGGTCCCGAATCGTATCGCTGAGTACTCCCTCTACCGTCGTGAATTGTCCTCTTCCAGCAGGGATCTGTAATTGGTATTCAGGGATCGAAATGAGGCAATGTTCAGACTTGACGAGTTGTCGATCCAAGTCATCGTACGAGTTGCATTTGACCGTGTAGACGCTTCCGAGGGACTGGATCTCCCCCGCTGCTTGAATGTCGTTGTTCTTGTAACCGCAGTGATCGCAGTGGAACGAAACTACGATGACTTCTCGGAAGTAGGGAATTACGGTGAGAAGCATTCGAGTTTCTCCCTGTCGCATTCGAATGAGTCAGCTTGAGTTTGTCCCTCTCCAGAGTTGACTTTCGACTCGCCTGCTCGTGACATTCGATGCAGAGGGATTCGATAATCTCGACTGGTACATCTCCAGCTCCCACGGTCTCTCCAATCGGCTTCCATTCGTTCGGTTGTTGTTGCTGTTGCTGTTCTGAAGACATTGTAGGCTGAGATGGGAGTCGCTAGGTTGTGGAAGGGAGTGGCAAGCTGATGGAAGATGACGGATGGAAAAAGTTTCAGAGTCGGCTCTAAGGGGCTTGTCTTCTTTGTCGAGTGAGTTTTGATGTGCTGTGAGCTACTCTGTGAACTTCAAAGCTTTGTGGATCGAGCCGAGAGTGAGTTGAAGAGGATATGAAGGTTCCGTGAAATTTCTCAACTTTCGCGGAGATGATTCATCATTTCGCTGAATATTCCCGCACTTCAGCAGAGTTGAGGAAGATGACTGTAATGGCTCAATTACCCGGCTGCCGTTCCCGAGCAAAAGGGTCGAGAAAGCGAGTCTGACCTTTTTCGAAGTCGCTTCGCAAGAATCTCGCGCATGGCAGAGATGAGGCTCCGGTGACCACCTCTATACGATACTGTCGAGAGAGGTCCAAGGCTCAGAGTCGAGCGCGAGCAGACTTCGAGTCTTTCAGGGGCGAGTGGCGGAAAGAGCGAAGGAACCGAACTGAGGAACCATTCGTTGCGAGAAGCTTGAGGTTCGCTAGCTTCAGCTGCACTTCGAGCTAAGTCGCCTCGAACAGGCAGGCACGGACGGTGACGAGCGGTACGGAGTCAGCATGGAATACCGCACCTCCCGTGAAACAGGGAAGACAAAAAACTCTGAACTTCGCGACTCACGACGAAGAGCTCTTCGACGATCTGTCTGGTCGACTCGTGTCTCTGCGACTTCGGAGGTGAGTTATCGCAGTGACATCAATGTGAGCGCGAACCAGCTCTCTCTTGTGAAGCAGTAAGGCGAAGAATTTGAGCTTGAAATCAATTCGCTCGTTTCAGAGTCAGAAAGGCAAGGAGGGGGAGGAGAAAGAGAAGCCGACCAACGAGCTAGATATGAACGAGGGAGAGCTGGACTGATAATATCCAGGAACAGTGAGAGAGAGAGGGTAATAAAAAAAACTAGGGCGGAGAGCGGGGAAGGTGAACCGATAGTAAGAAACAGGGAGAGAGAGCGCAGAAGAGAAGGGACACATTCACACAGAGTCAGAGACGAGAGCACGCTTAAGCGAGCTTCTCGCCGCCGTGTGCGTATTCGTTGTCACTGTCCGCCGTTTCCCAGTGATAAAGAGGGGGAGGGGGAGCAAGGTTCTTCTGTCGGAGTACGTAGCGACGGAAGTTGTAAGGGAGTTTACGAATGTGGTATCCGGCGTGCTTCTTGGTTGGAACCGAGAAGACTTGATCGAGTTCTTCAAGCGTGAGGGCTGGACAGGACGAAGAAGGGTCAGCAATCACGGTCTCGTTGTCGAGGAGACAGAGGCAGCATCACCCTTTGTTTCGGGCATAAAAAGCCTATAGATGGGCCTTGTCAGTCTCTGTTAGACGAGAAGGGACAGATTAGAGAGAGACGACGCACCAAACTAGAATAGTCCCAATCACGTTCCAACCAGCGTCTAAGGAAGTTAAACCAGCGAAATGAGGATCAGTCTCAGCGATTGCAATCCACGAAACGACGCAGCTACAGAGAGAGGGAGAGAGCTTACACCATCCGAAGGCTCCTTGAGGTTTGAAAGCTCCGAGGAGACGAGGGAAAGTGAGGGCGACGATGAAGTTGAAGGTCCAGGTAGTGGCGGTAGCGAAAGACATTCCGACGTCACGAACGTAGAGAGGGAAGGCCTCGGCGGAGTAGGTGAAGGCTAAAGGGGACGAAACGAAACGAAAGAGTCAGCGATGGTCCTCACGGAAGAGTAACGAGCGATTCGGTCGACGTACGAACGGGTCCTTCTCCAGGAGAGTAAGCGATGCAGTGAAGGTAGATACCGAGGGCGACTAAAGTGCGGATGCGATTGTCAGACTTGAACGAGAATCAACAACGATGAAAGCGAATGACTCACCAACAGCGATACGAGCGGTACTCTCAGGGTTGTTGGGCTCGATGAAGAAACTCATACCGGTCATCAAGAGGAAAAGGGCCATGAGAGGGAAGGTAACGAGAAGGAGAGTTCGTCGTCCGTAAGCTGTTTCGGGCGTTTTCAGTCAGTAGCTGCCTTTCCGATAGTCTCTGACGGTACTTTTACTCACTATCGATCGTGTAGATAGCTGTGGAAGAGAAGAGGTATGATGAGAAACGAATGCGAATGGAAAAGGACAAAGCGCGGAAAACTCACCAGGAGCAGCGGCGACCCAGTTGAGAGCTCCGAAACCGAGAGTAGCACCGAGGGCAGAGATCTCGGAGAATCCAGCTTGACGGAAGATGGTCGACGAGTAGTAGGCTGAGATTTCGGGGGAAGTCAGCGAACGAGCACGAAGGGAAGAGGGAAGAGAGGAACGGGGGAGAGGACTCACCGATGACGTTGATTCCACAGAACTGTTGCATGAACATGACGATACCCGAGGCGAGAGCAGCACGTCGGTTACGAGGAACCGAGAAGAGTTCGACGATTGCGAGTTTTCCGGTGGCGATATTGGCTTCTTCCTCGAGGAGTGCGTGGATCATGAAGAGATCTCGTGCAGCTTGCAACTTGGTGTGTCGTAAGCGGCATAGCGAGTCGTATGCATCAACGTAGCGGCCGCGACCACTGTGGAAGAACGAGTCAAGTCAGAAGAGAATTCCTCGCGAGATGGAGGAAACGACGACGACGCCGACGAAGAGGAGGAAGGTGAAGAACTCACATTAACCACCGTGGGGACTCAGGACAGAAGAAAACCTGTGCCATGACAAAAAATGCCGGTAGAGCGGCCGATCCGAGCATGAGACTATCGAGAAAGGGTCAGTTTTCATTCTGAAACTTTGAAAATTTGAGCACTCACCGCCAGTTCAATCCAGTGATGCCTGAGGGGTCCGGCACGTGGTAAAAGACCAACCTAAGGTCCTCTTCCCCATCAGTCAGGGCTCAAGAGGGAAAGAACAGTCGCGAATAATGGTGCTCACGATGAAACTGTGCCCAACATGATCCCAAAGGCAGTGTGTGAGGGGTGAGAATGGTGAGAATGAGCTTCGTACGACGGTCAGACCAAAGGGATAACTTACCCAGACTTGCCATTGCATTACGAGAGCACCACGAATCAAAGGAGGCGCCGTTTCAGCTCCGTAGACGGGAACCGTTGCCGACTTGGGGCCGATACCGAGACCTAGTACGAACCTGTAGAGCGAGAACTCCGTTAGTCAGTCCTACAACATGGGATCGAGAGAGGCTTCGAACGTACCTGGCCGCGAGAAGATGTTCCCACGAGTTCGTGCATCCAGCCCAAATACAAGTCAAAGCCGATAGAGTCGCAGTGAGGAAGATCGTTCCACGACGTCCGAGCCAGTTGTTCAAAGGTGCCGTAAGCCAGCAACCTGTGAAGGTGACAGAGAATCAGCTTCGAGAATCGAAAACGACGAGGGGGAGAAAAGTTGAAAACGCGAGACTTACCGAGGACAGCACAGCAGAGGTAGGGGGCTCCGTTGACGAGACCTACGTCGGGACGGTGGAAGAGTCAGAACAACCGGAGATTCGAGCTCGGGAGCTAACTCGAAAGTGGCGAAAGAGACGAGAAGAAAACGAACCGAGAAGCCACTCGTTGCGATCCGCTCCAGGTGCACCTGCTTCAGTGTTCAAGCCGAATTGAGGTGCCCTAGAATCGCAAACGAAGAAGATCAGACTCGATTCGGAAAGTTGACCCGAACGAAGGAGAAATCTCACCAGAACAAGTTCGCTCCGTTCGTGACAGACTCGTCCATTCCCTGGACAGCAGCGCACATCGAGCAACAGATGACAAGGAAGTAGAGCATCTTGGGGTGATCCCATTTGTGAGTCTATCTCGCGCAAAGAGAGAGAAAGATTTCATAGTCAGTACGAAAGAAACGACGAAACAACGTCCAGACCGTCTCGAGGGAGGGTAAATTCACAACTTCGCGACGAAGCACAGTTCGATCATCCTCGCTGAGCATCGTGATCGCTTCGAAAGCGAGAGGATCTTGAGCGATCATCGCTCCCTTTGCGAATTCGTCTTCGTATTGACCCAATCCTTTCTCGTGGGCGAACGCACGTCCCATCGCTATCCCATTTTGCGGAGAGTCAGCATCTGTGCGAAAGGAGGAGGGGGAAGTAGGGGTAGGGCAAAATGCACGTACCTTCGAGGCGTTCATGAGAGATTCCAGTGAGAGGATTCTCGAGTTTCGCGTTGATGTTGAGTTGACGGTCTGCAGCATCGTGGTGGGCGAATTCTCCTTCTCCTGCGAGTTCACGCTTCTCGTCGGTCCCCTTGTTTGCCTTTTCCTGAGCGATCAATTCTCGTTGGCGGGCGATCGAAGGGTCGATGTGGTGCGACGGTCCTATCGGGTGTTTCTCTGAAGCTGACATCGTCGTTGTTGTCGAGTAGTGAAGGTGTTGAGAGGGAACCAAAAGCGGAGCCACGATTTTTCTCCTTCCCCCCTCCTCGATTCAGCAGCTAAAAAAAGTAACGTCCGCCAAGGTTTTAACGAACGAACGACGACAACCGGGAAGGAGTCGATGCGACCAAAGCGCTGACTTCCACGATCGTAACAGTAACGACATTGCTTCTTGGGAGACCACTGTAGCGTGCAATGCAGTATGAGAATGCTGTCAAGCTGATCGATTAGAAAGGGAGCCCCTTCGCCTTCGCACACGACACGCCGGACTTAGCGCACTTTTTCGTTGCAATTTGGAATGCGTCCGCCGAAACCCACTCTCTCGCAATGATCGATGCTGAGGCCTCCAACGTGCAAGTACACACTCCCCGAAGACTGCAGACAAACCTGTCTTTCGCGACGTTTCAGTCGACAGCATCGACGACGCTACTGTAGAACATGCGTTTTTCAGCTTCGTGACTCGCTCTCTTCCCTTCAAATTTCGAATCGCAATTGAATCGATTTCGAAAACCGCGTGTAATTCCGAATTCTGAAGGGGTGAGTGGGGCCTGCTTTGGAACCAGTGGGGCGCCTGTCAGAACTTTAAGCGCCACAGTTTCGCGGCTCAAACTCAACGAAAGTGAGAAGCGTAAGTTTCGAATTTTCGAAGTGGATGCCTTTCGTACGGAGCGCATGGTACGTACGCTCGAGCTGAGCCTTCTAACGAAGTACGGTTCTCACGAACTCGATAGGAGGTCGCTGCTCGAGCCTTGCATGCGAGGACCCGCTTCGAGAAAGGGAGCAATCAGCTGAGCTCCTTCGCCTCCTCTCGTACGAAAACCCGAGGGACATCCAGCGCAATTTACGAACACAAGGCCACACAGGCTGACGGAGAGCGGTTGAGGTGAGTTTGTTCTCCTGAGTGATATCACCTGGGGGCCTCCCTGCGGTTTGAGCAACGGCTCGGAGGTCACCTCTCGAATCCTCGCAGATTCCGCATTCTACTGCTGACACTCACTCGAAGACATTAGAAATGATCAAGGAAGAGCCCCCTCAGCGAGAAATGTCAAAGGAGGAGCAGGAACCCAACCAATCGACCGTACCGGGACTGGAATCTGCGATGGACGAGTTGATGATTGTTCAGGACGGCCAGGAGCAGGGCGCCCAGGACGAGAGGGGAGATGTACGAGGAGGCGACGAGGAAGGATCAAAGGAGGAGGAGGTTCAGCATGTCGATATTTCGCAAGCGAGAGCCGAAAAGAAGAGGAGGTTACGAGAATTATTGGCGAATCTGGGGAAGAACAGTGGGAGAGTTGGATTCGTGAAAGTAAAGGTGGATGGGGAGAAGAAGGAGGAAGAATTGTCGCAGGAGGAGCTGGAAACTCGTCGACGAAACCTCGAAAGGGTCGCCGAATGGGAACTTGAACTCGAGGAAGGCGACAGATGGCTCCAAGAGTGGGAAGAAGCGCACAAGGATATTTACCCGAAGAAGGAGGACGAGATGTTGAATCCTACGACTGTTCTGGAGCTCGAAGCGAAAGCGCAGAAATCTGGACCTTGCATCCTTCAGCCTCCTTCAGGACCATTCAGTCGTCGCTGGCGTCCCAACATGACTTCCTACCTTCCTACGAGCAAGTTGTACCGACAATTCGAGGATCATTGGATGAAATCGAGTTGATCCTGGGCGGTTCGAGGAGTTCGTAGACGGGTTGAGTCTGTCGCCTTTTCATATACACGATTTCTTTATGGTCGAATAACGAGGTTCCAAGCAGTAGTATACAGAATCATACGAGAGAAGCGGAGTTGCTTACGAAAACTCTTCCGAGCTCAAAACCCCTCCCTCGTCCATCGTCCTTCGTCTTGACCCCTTCTTCCGCCATCTCTCCATTCGTAGCTCCCTGTTCGTCCTGACTGTTGAGCTAGACCACCGCATTCGAGGTCGTGAGCCTCGCTCATTCGACACCGTGACTGCCCTTCACCGATCCCTTCACTCGTCACCGATTCTGCCAGCCGGTGTCTCAGATCTTGCTTCGACCTGCTACGAAGAGCTTCCCTCCACCCACCACCGACCAGTCCCCCTGTTGAGAAATTCGACTCCGATTCTTTCGATTCACGTGCGAGTTTCGATGCGACCTTGATCCAACCGTGTGTGTGAAGCATAGGAGGTGAGATTCCACTGCTATCGATACGCGTATTGCACCCTTGGAAATCGAGAGGAGAGGGAAGAGACGAACGACTCAAAACATTCACAGACGTCACGAACCCTCTGCCTCTCTCTCTCTTCATCACTTTCGACTTGATCCCGACACGACCCACTGACGCTTACCTCAGATACGACAGCATATGGAATGAACGACGACGAACTCCCTCCGCTTCCCCCTCCTCTCCCTCCAACCCATTCGAGAAGCTTTTCCTCTTCGTCCTCTTCAAGTGCCGACAGTCCACGATCACAAAGTAACGAATGGGCACGTAGAGTAACGTCTGATCGAGGAGGGAACCGAACAACGCGAGATACAGAGCGACAGGAGGAGGAGGAAAACAGATCGACCACAACGCGCGAGAACGAACGCGGAGCAGTCAGTAGTAGTTACTCGATGAGACCTACGAGGAGTCAAGCATCATCTGAAGGATCTCCAGCAGCTTCAATACGCGACCCAGACTACGTTCGCTCGACTCCGACGATTCAGGACTCTCGTTCTTCACCATTCTCCTCTTCGACCTCTTCTTCCCTCGCCGAGCCCTCATCGACATCACAACAGCTACAACAAACTCGAGCATCGTCCTTTCTCTCGAAAGTTTCCCCTTCCCTCAATTCTCACTCTCGCTATTCGAATTCTCCCTCGAACATCGCGAGTCTCGGTCTACGCGGCTCTCCAGAGCCTCTCGGGTTAGGCATCGGTAGCAATGGGAGCTTCTCGAGGCATTTGAGCGGTCTACCGAGTCCTCCACCGACAAACAGTGACGAAGGAAGTACGGAAGGAGGAAGTCGGTACGGAACGGTCAGAGCTAGTGAGGTGGATAACTTCGATAGTAGGGAAGGGCCGAGGAGTCAGGACGGTAGTGCGAGTCCGTCGAAACCGGATCGACCACCGAAGAGCGAAAGGAGATTAACCTGGACTCCGACGAAAGATGATCAGAATTTACCAGAGATCGGTAGAACGAGCCCGACGATCGTACTCGACTCGAACAGAACTCGACGGGAAGGAACAGAACAATCGGGAGGGTTCAGACGTAGTGCATCAGTCGCTTCCTTCGCGCGCAATGCTTCGCCGTCACCACGATCCGGCCTCACCCCTTCGAACTCGTCAAGATCAGTCGATGGGAATCATTCAGATGCGATGGAAGAGTTGAGTGAGAGGTTTGAAGGGTTGGAGCCAAGGAGGAGGTTGAAAGCGAGAACGAATTCGAGTGATGCGGATTCGATTCTGAGCTCTGAAAGGAGACGAGAGACTTCTCAGAGGGCAAAGAACCAACGGGTGAGTAGCTCTTGCGATAGGCGTCCCGGATCTACGAGAAGGAGCTTCCACTCACTTGATTCCATTCGACAGATACTCGATTCCATCAATTCTCAAATCGATCCTCTCGCCTCTCCTCCCGCCTCGAATCGCGGCATTTCTCCCTCACCCTCTTCCTCAGACTTCAATCCTTCTCGAGTAGGAGGAGGAGGCGTTCAACGTTCTTCGACCTCTTCGACGATTCGCAAACTAGCCGCCGCAGGGGAAGACGATCTACTTCAGGGAACGATGCCAAACTTTTCGACTTATGGAAGTACCGACGAAGACGATGAACCTCGTCAAGCGGGAGTACCAAAGTCGATGGAGGAATTCGGAATGATTGGAGATAGTCCGATGCGAAGAAGTGCGACAGTCGGAGATATCTCATCCGCGAGCCAAGGAGTAAGAAGTGACAGGGAACGTCGTTCACAAACTTCAGGATATCAATCTCGTCCACGAACTTCGCTCACTCGACGAAACCTCGAAGACGACGAACGAAACCTCCCAGAACGATCAGCGACTTCGACGTCTTACTATCCTTCAACGATCGAACGGATCCGAGCACGAAGATCAGACCTAGTAGGAAGTGACCGTACTCGAGCCGCGAGTTCCTTCAGCGACACGAGGCAACAAGATCAAGATTTCTCCGAAGGAATGAGAAGACTCGCTTCTCAAGAACTGTTGCGAACTCCCCGGGATCGATCCAAATCACAACTCGACTCTCTCGATTCTCCTTCGCCGGCATCGTTACCTAAATCCTTGTCGAACGATAACAATTCGCCTCCGACTACTCTCCGAAATCGACCCGCTCTACCTTCAGAATTCCGTCCCTCCCCTTCCACTTCCTCGATCTCGTCGGTCCGAAGAACACCCAGAAGATCTCTCGATGCGTCTACAGCTCGATTGACTCCCTCTTCATCCTCGTCGCGAGACCTAGATCGGTTCACGAGATCTCGTTCCGCTGTCCCTAGTCTCGATTCTCCAACGTCTCCCTCGACTTCTACCTCTTCTGTCAAGCCGTCACATCGACAGGCAAGATCAGAGGTCTCGTTCGAAGACGACTATTCTGCGAAAGGCCGAGACGAGGACGAAAAGGAGACGACTCCGAAGAGCGCGAAAAAGTCGACTTTCGATCGGATCTCGAGCGTTGGCAGGGCGAGAACTTCGCTGGGATACACTGAGAGACGGACAAACACTGTCAGCGAGTTGCTCGACAGACCTTATTCGAGAACGAGCAGGGAAGCTCGTCGGAGTGGTGAGTTTCCGGTTTTTCGTTACTGCTTATTTGTCTCAATACTGATGGGTCTCGACGAGAAGTAGGCACAAGGAGTCCGGATACAGCTTCTCGAGGAACTGCGACGCCTCCCTTGCCTTCATCAGCGAGATCAGAGGGTCGTTTCAACGATTCCGTCGACCTCTCGGCGAGGAAAGAACGCTTCCGAAAAGCAGAAGTTGGATCAGATGCGTGGATGGCCGAGCGTACGTTGCATGCCTTTCTCTCGAGACTGGTCGTTTCTCAAACTAATCTGCCTTGATCATCTTGCGAACAGTCGATAGCGTGAGAAAACGGGGAACCCGTCCTCGAACTTCCGGCAGCAGCGTCGACGATCGATCAACCACAGGGGAACATCCAGCACGGTCAGCTTCCGAAGCCGAACGAGATCGGACAGTTCGAGCAATCAACGCTCTCCTTGCTGGTCAAGGCATCGTTGCTGTTCCCGTCGACTCCTCATCTCCCTCCTCAACCTCATTCTCGACAAAAGACACCTCTCCACGCAAACGAGAGTCCTACGGAGGGTACGATCGAAGTCGAAAGATCTCCTTCGCGAACGGAACTCGAGAAGATTCTCCCCTTCCTCCAGGCTCGAACTCGATGTCTCGCACAAACTCGAACACTTCCCGAAGCGAATCAGATCCCGTCATTCAAAGTGTTGTCGCTTCAGCTTCATCCGGCGATCATCACAAACTCCTCCTCTCCGCCTTCGAACACTTTGATCGACATTTCTCTTCGCAAGGAGGAACCGAAACACCTGAATCGATTCAGCTCGTCGATCGAATGATCGCTCTCATCTCCTCGACGACGAAATTGAATACCGGGATTCGATCACTCTCCGACTTAATCAAGGAGGAACAAATCCAAGCTCAACTGGACGAAGGTCAACGCGATCCGACAGTCTCGCTTACTCAATTCGAGAAGAGCGTTCATGCGCTATTGAGGACGAGTGACGATCAAGTGAGGAGTCTGTCGGAGGATCTGATCGCGATCACTCGAGTCGACCGGGAACGAGAACGACTTCGAAACGAACAAGGAGGTGGATCGAATCGACCACTCAGTCGCTTGAGCAACCCTCAACAGTCTCCTTCGAAACCACGCCCGACTACAGCTGGATCCGTTCTCGAAGGCGCGACGGTTTCTCTCTCGAGCTCGCGCTCTCCGAATGTCTCGCGAGAAGTCCTCCGCAACCCTCTCGAAGATCCAACCGACCCTCTTCCTCCGTCTCGACGCAACACTCTGAACTTCTCCGGTCGCTCTCCTTTCGGCACTGTCATGACAGATTCTCCCACGCCCGCGAGTCGTCGTTCCGGATCCACCTCTGAGACTCCTCTTCGACAAGGGTCGATCTCGACGTCTTCGACTTACAGTTCTGGCACGACGAGTCGATACTCGACACGGCGAGCGAAGACTTCGGTAAGTTCACCTGTTGTTTCGCTTCACTGTTCCCTTCGCTCATTTTTCGTACTGCAGGACCCGAATCGATCACCCACTCAAACTGGCGCTGTCCCTTTCCCGACTGCGACTTCGACCGTCCCGATGCCTCGAGTCGACTCTACCCCTGCTCTCTCGAACGAATCTCCCACCCGCAACGCGACTTCGTTCCCTCGACGCCCTCTCGACGGTCCACCTCGAACCTACTCAGGCGCATCAGGAGATGCGATCGCTTACGAAGCGCTCGAACTGGCCGCAAACATGGACGAAGCACGAACTCGAGCCGAGCGTGAGGCCGCACTCGATCGACTCGAAACGATTCGAACTGAATCCCCGAACGATGAACGACGATCAATCGTTTCTGCTACACCGACGAGCGAGAGTCGAAGACCAAGGACTCGATCATCGATGGGAGCAATCGGATCAGCACTGAAAAACGCGTTCACGCCGAAGAAGAAAGGAGTGAGTGAATCGCCAGCAGGGATCAGTAGTAGCGCTTCGAGTCAGTTTTCGTTCACGAGGGAGAGTAGCGATTCGATCAGACGAGGAGGGGAAGGTGGAGGAGCTGGAAGGGACGATAGGAGGAGAGAGGTGGAGAATATCCTGAGGAGATCCGCGAGCAGGACTTAGGAGTTGTGCTTTCATCATGTATCACTCTTTCACGGCGATTCCTCTATTTGATGCGCAAACCCTGTTGGCCTGAGCAAAAACTCACTCGCATTTGGAGGAAATGTTCGAGAGAGAGAGAGTTCCGCGAAATAGATACTTTGCGAGCAAGTTTACAAACAACAATAGGCGTTTCCTTCCTGAGGAGACTTCCAATCTAAACCGACGAAATAATCCAAGACTTCCCGCAATTCCCTGCGTTTCAGCGATGGTGTTATCCTAAACTCCATTCCGATGACAATTCCTCGAATGTCGTGAAGCTGTTCCATGCGCGCAAGTCAATACGAGCTCCGGTACCAGATGAAGAGGGAGACGAGACCTACACATTCGGATCCGTACAATCGACCTTCAAATGAGATTTCTTCGAAACCAGACCGTTAACATCCTCATTGAACCGCGGGAAGATCGTAACCGTCGTATTCTCCTTTCCATGCATGAAACTCGCGAGTTTCCCAAACCCACTATCCTGAGTAGCGACCATCATGTCCGTTTTACTCAAGATCCAATCTTCGACGACGGCCGAAAAGACTCCATCGACGTGACCGGCTTTCTGGTGAACGTGTTGAGGGACCATGTTTGTCGTGACGAGTTTCGAACCGAGGGTACGTTGAGCGTCGACTTTGAGATGAGCCGAATCCGTGACGAGGTAATAAACGATTTGTTGAGAGGGAGAAGCGTAAGTTTCGCCGAGTTCCCGAGCGCATCGGAAGAATTGAGAATGTCGTTTGACTAGAGTCGGATATAGTTCGTCAATAGCGAGAAACGAACAAGGTTGAGGGAGAGAACTGACCCGTATTGATCTTGTCGTATTCTCGATCCTTCATACTTCTATCTCCCGTCCTGACATGGATTCCGACCGAAAATACGGACGGTAGAGTCAAGACCGACGTGTACTCGGAAATGAGGTTGAGCGCAGGAGGTTTAGGTCGGAACAGGTATTGGTTGATGCATGCGAAAGCGGTCGTCGGTTTGAGCCCGAGTTTGTTGATGCTCTTCTGCAAGTGTTTGTACGAGAACGAACGGTAGATCATTCCTCGGTTCGTGAAGAACTTGAATGAGGAAGACCGAGTCAGCACAAGGTAGAGGAAAACGAGAGGGAGAGAACTCACTTTGATCCAACTCGACGCGTAAGCGATATCCCTCTTTTCGAACCCTTTCGTCCAGCTCTTATCCCGTTTAGGGTTCCAGCTCGTACTGCCGAAAGTCGAATCTACCGATAATCGATCAAAGTGAATGATGTCGAGCTCGGCACTTTGGTCGATGAGGGTCTGTTGTCCGAGCACTGGGTGACGAGGCGACGTGAAGGACGAGTATGACCAGTTGACGGAGGGAGAGTCGAAGACGACGTCGAGAGGAATCGGCGATTGCCATTCTCCAAGGAACTGCGAGAGAATCACGGTTATTGCTCTGCATTGGCTTGGAGGACAGGAGAAAGCGTACAGATCGTTGGGTGAGCAAACCGAAGAAGAAAGCCGAAGTCATCCCGAGTAGCCTGAGCGTAGAGAGAACGAGTTAGACTGATTGACAATCTTGAGAGAAGAGGAGAGAACTTACCGATCTCCCAACCCGCCGCAATTCATACCCTTCTCGCCTACAGGACCACATCAAACGATTCATTAGTATTCTGCATCCCAACTCGCTTGCAGGAAGAAATGGAGATCCAAGCTCACAATGATAACTAATGAATTTTGGATCCCTCTTCCCCTCCAACATCTCCTTATGCATCTTCTGATAACTCTCGAGCCAGTTCGATCCGCGACATTTCCCTTCAAAGCCTTCTCGAGCTTGCGAGATCAACGAGTCGTACTTCTCTTGATTGCCTTCTCCATTGAAGTGAGGGATTGAGGCAACGAGGGCCGAGGACAGAGAGGCGGCGGCGTCAAGAGATGGGAACGAAGTGGAAAGAGACGAAGAGGAAGAGGAGGAACCGAGTCCGACTCCCGAAGCGACGGGGAGGGAGTGGAACTGTTGAATCCAGGTACGAAGGGAGAGTTCCTCCTGTACAACATAGAAGGAATCAGCTCTGGTCCGTAGAGGAAGAGTCGATAGCTGAAGAGACCAAAGAAGAACGTACAGGACTCAAATACTCGATGAATCTCGTCAAACTTTCATCTACCTCTGGAGCTTTCCATTCGAAGTCTCTCCATCCTTGCTCTTCCTCTTCGTACGTCTTTTTATTCTCCTGATAGAGTCGTTCGAGCGTCTTTTTCGAAGGTACTTTGATCTTCTTCTTGTTCGAGTATTCTGGATCTTCAACTTCGATCTCGACTACTGCTGCTGATTCTCCGCTGCCGAGTTGATGTTGTTCGTCCGAGGATGAAGGGATGAAATTCGCTCCGTAGAGATACCGACGAGAAGGACCCTTCAGAGGCAAAAGTCGTTTGTAGCGAGAGGGATCTTTCTTCGGTTTAGCTGCGACAGCTTTGCCTTGCTTCGGCTTGACGACATTATCGTGAGCCGAGCTGTCTGCAGCTGTAGTCGGTTTCGTCGCTCCTTCCTCCTCGGACTGTACTTTTTCCGCTTCTGCGACGACAGAGTTCAAAACCGCTTGTTCCTCCTCCTCTTCTCGCGTACCCGGCGACGAATGATGATTGATCTTGATATCTTTCCCACCGACCATCTGATTTCTAACGCTTTCCATCCTTTCAAGGTAATTCACCGTCTCAATCGATTCGTTTCCAACATTCATTTGCGTACCAGCGCTCAATCTCCTCCAAGTTTCCGTTTCCCTAGCCCTGTCTAACCATTCCCGTGACGGGACGATCGATATAGTATTCTCTAATGTCGATAATCCCGCGATCAAAACGATCAGAAAAACGATCGTAACGATCCATCTTTTCGGTAACGCAACCCAATTCTTCCACCCTGTTTTCCTATGTCGAGTTGTCGGATGTGCTCGTAAGAGGGAAGGTGATTTCGGGTATTGAAACGGGGAGGGATGGGTGACTGATTTCGGAAGTAGAGAATGAGGAACGGTTCGAAGGAGGAGGGAATGGAAGAGGGATTGTGAAGTGGAAGAAGGCAAGGGACGTTGGGGAGAGGTTGGGGAAGAGTCTACGCGCAGATCTCGGGGTAATTTCGAGGAGTACGCTGGGAGTTTCGGAGAGGACGAAGAAGAAGATGCAGGGAAAGGAATCGGAAGGATCGTAGGAAGGGGAACTCGAGTCGCTTGAGACGTTGTCGGATAGATCGTGTAGGATTCGGACGAGCTTGAAGTGTTTGGGTTTGGAGAAGAGGCGGGAGAAGAGGAAAACGAGGTGAAAGTGAACGAAGGTGTTGCGGGAGAGGATCCGGGCGATTCGAAGCGTGCTCCGGGTTCGTAAGGTTCATCTCCACTGCCGCTGAAGTCGACTATCCGTGTATCATGGTGAAGAGCGGGAGAAGAGGGAGAGAAGAAGGCGGAAGAAGAATGAAGACTTTCTCGTTGGTTCGGCATCTCTGGCTGCGATTTGATGAGCGTATCGCTGCTACGTTGCCGACTGCCACCCGTACTAGTGTTCACGCGAGTGTTCTGTTGGAGGCCGTTGAGCTAGAGGTTATACCGTAAAGTCGCGAAGAATTGTTGGTCGATACTGCGCTCCAGTCACAGTGTTGTCGCGCGTCCTTCTGCTTCTTCGTTACGTTTCTGTCGCTGCCGTAGGTTCGAAAGTGTGGGAGCCGAGGCTTAGAGAGGTGAGTTGAGGGAAAACACAGATTTCTTCTCGACGCGCTTCGCGAGCGTCCAAGGTTTTATGTTCTCGATTCTCGCGTGCGGAATCTTCTCACTTCTCGCCGATCTCTTGGAAACGGGAGCCGCAAAAAGTCACTTGCAAAGATTCGAGTTGAAAAAATCCCGAATGCAGTTTTCAAAGCGATGAATGGCGGTTGCAAAGGGTGTCAAGAAGGAGAGAACAACAATGAGGGCATGAATGATGGAGGGAAGAAATGCGAAAAGAGTGTCTGTCTCGATAGGGGATGCGAGATAAAATCGAGGATAAGTCGAGAATGCGAAGAATGGGATGCTGGATGGGAACGTCTAGGTCTAGTGGTCTATGTAAAGGTTGAATGCTGATGAGGTGAGTAGGATTAGGCGGATGTAGCGCAAGAGGCTGGTAGGAGCGGACGATGAGAGAGTTTTGCGAAGGTATGAAAACTGATTGTCGAGGGCGAGTATTCGTGCCGGCGGTGTTATAGAAGCTTCTTGACTCCGAGGATGGCGATAGTGATGATGGCCGCGATGACGAGGCCGCAAATAATCATGATTGTCACTCTGTGAACCCAGAGAGGAAAACGAAAATTAAGTCAGTTCTCATTCACAGGCTTCCTCGTCTTTTGCGCGTCTCCTGCGCTCGACCAAGCAGTGTAGAGAAGACTGACCGTTTCCGGACGATCGCTTTCGGTTCCTTGAGTCTTTGCATCCCAGTCCTGAGAAAGTCACAAAGAAAGTGAAATGTCAGCTTCACAACTCCCTGTCGCCGAAGGAGCTGAACAGCTCAGTGGAGACAGCGACTGACCCTCCCATATAGATCTCATGCTGTTCTTTCCCTTTCTCACTTTGCTGTCCACCTCGATGTATCCCTCCGATCGCTCTCGAACTCGAACCTCCTCCTCCCGCCAGTTCTTCCGATTCACTCGCCGAAGACAAAGGCGTATTCGTTCCACCACTCGAACTAGGGAATGTCTGAGGCAAGGAATCGCTTGAATCCATCTGTTTCGTCAGGAAGGGATGTCAGAGAGTTTTGTTTAGTTGAATGATCGCAGGAGAGGCAGCGAGGACTCACGTATGGCCGTAGAGGGTTATGGCGTTGAGCTTGAGAGTACGACATCGCTAGAGACTGATCGAGTGGAGGTGAGTAAAAACCGATGAGGGTAAAGACGCCGAACAGAAACTGGAGAAGCGGAGGCTCGATGATTTCGCAACTTCACGAGTTGTCGCAAACAAAACACGATTCGTATGGTATTGGTTTGCAACTACAGAGTTCAGTCTATGTGTACGAACAAACACAATCTAAAGCGATGATGCGAGAGATGCAAAAAACATATGAACATGGAAAAATGGTCAAAACTCAAAAGTGTCTGTTTCTTCCTCTCCTTCCCTCCGTCTCATTCTATCTACATCCTTTTCTACCTCTCTATAGCAGCAGCGCCGAACAGGTCTGTTTCTTCGTGTCCTTCCCTCCCTGCCACTCTATCTACAACTTTTCTTACGTCGATGCGATCTATAGCAGAAGCGTCGTACAGCCTGCCAAAACTCCCGCGACCGTGATCAACCATCCAATCTCTCCGCTTCTTCCAGGCGCTCCTCCAGTATACCCGAGTTCGTAAGCAGTTTCGTTCCCAAAATTCTGTCTTAACCACGCCTCTACCGTCGCATTCGCTCCAACAAACCTGAAATCTGCGAGGACTTCCTCAGTACCTTTCTTTAAGTAATTGAACCATGAAACAGCTCTCAAGTTTGGATATCTCGCTGCGGTGGTATTTGCCGTCAATTGTACGAGCCAAGTCGCTTTGAGGTATAATTCGTCGTCTGTTCTAGGCTGAGGAGGAGAAGTATGAGAGGGAGTGTAGGTAGTGAGGTTGGGCAGAGGAGTTGAAATGTCGGTGTCGCCGGGTTGGAGGAAGTATTTCGAACCGGGAGGGATCGTGTAGTAGTAAGGAGCGGAGGTTTCGGCGATTACGATAGGGTACGCAGCGGAGAGTTTGAGGATGTTAGAGGAAGCGGAGAAGGACGAAGGGGAGAAGAGGTTGTAAAAGGGAGTGAAACCGGAACGGAAGAGGGAAGAATCGGCGACTTGATTTTGAAGTTTGTCGACTCCGAGAGAGTAGAACGATAGGCCGACGATATCGACATCTGTGATGAAAGAGAGGTCAGTTCGATTGAGATCCTAGCTTGACTTCGCTTGATTTCGATACGAGGGAGGTCTCACATTCTTCTCCGGGGAAGTAGATCTGGTATCCCTGAGATTGGTCATCTACAGGTCCGTTCCATACGTTCGGGGCGTAAAGCATGTACGTCTGCAGAAACGAGGGTCAGCATCTGGAAACGAAACGAGGAAAGAGCTCACATTATTCGTCTGAGCTCTCACAGCATTCGCTACTTCCCTGAACAGCGGTACGTAGAGATCTGGTCTCAATCCGTACGGCATCCATCCTCCGTTCATTTCGAACAAGAACCTCAGCCAAACCGTGACTCCTCTCCGATTCACTTCCCTCATCTTATTCGCCAAGTTGTCCGTCATTTGCGGTGTCCATTTATCGAGGGTACTCGAGAAGATGACAGCGGGTGCGTAGACGGCTTTAACTCGTCCTGTAGCGATCTTGACGACGGAATCGAGGTGATAATCGACTTGACGGAAATCGTAATTGTCGGGAGAGACGTTCAAGTAATCTCCGATTACACTGATCGAGTCACCGAGTGCTTGATTGATGAGTTGTGGATTCTCTTGCTCCCAATTTGGGAGGAATCCTAAGTGAATCCCGCTCGACTTGAGACCATTGTCGGGTAAACCGGGGGCGTCTCGAACTGGGAAAGTCGAGGAAGAAGAAGAGGAGGGGGAAGCTGAGGCCTGTCGAGGTTCGATGAGTGGTGTAGAAATCGATGATGTAGCGAAGAAAGAGAGGACGATCGAGAGGACAGAAAGGGAGAGCGAGTTGCGCATTCGATTGAGACCGGACGAGTGAAGGTGTGCCGATGAGAGAGAATGAACCGCTTCCTTCCTGCCGCTACAGTTATTGCACTTCCTTGTCGTTCGACGTTCTCCCAAGAGAAAAGGAGGAATTCTGAAATCGCCAAGCGGCGGCCGAACTTTGAAAACTCCGGGGCGATATCTGACAAATTGCGATGTTTGATCTTCTCTCCTTCGTCCTTTTCGACCTCAGAACGTACTGGGAAGAGACGTGATGGAGAGCGCGCTAGATCGTCCAAGTTTGATTGACATCGCTGTAGAGGTTAGAGTGAGTTCCTTCCCTTTCTCGTGACGTTGTCCTGCGTTCGAACCGAGACTGACCCTTCGAACCCTCGCTACCTAGGTGATGTGCAATCGAAGCGAGTTCACGGAGAATCTCGAAGTCGGAAACGAAGCAGAGCAGAGCAAACCGAGAAGGAACGGGCAGAGAAGAGGTTTCAGGGTCGTATCAACTCGCTTCAGGACGGAGACGCAGAAGGACGATGGACGCGCACAGCCGTTTCGAACGATGGACGATGGGGAGTAGGACAAGGGCGATGGCAAGAGGGAAGAAGCGATTTCTTCGAATTGGGGCGCTCGAGCCGTGTTTTTCTTCAGAGATTTTGCTCGCTCGCTCGCCTCGAGTCTTGCACTTGGACAATTGTGTCTGACGGTGCGACAGAAGGTACAGCACAATCGAAAGATCGGAGATCGCGAGTGCTCAAAAGTTCCTTCCTTGGACTTCCTTCCTTTCTCTTGCCACGTCTTTCCCCCTTCCTTCCACTCGCACACCAGCTCAATAAGATGGAACAACAAGCTCAAGTCAAGAACCTCCCACCGGATCAAGCAGGAGGAGGAGAAGAACATCATTCAATTGATCAAACTCGTTCCGTTGATCCCCCTCCTTCTGCAGCTCCTCCTGCTCAACCAGCACAACAGGAACAACCTCCAGTGAGTACAGAGAGTCACTCTGCGCGCCTAGGTAGCTGGCTGACTCGCAAGTCTCGACTGTTGAAATAGGATGATGCAATCGCGATTGCGAGTAATCAACCAGTCCCTCCTCCCTCCCACCAACCCGTCTTGTATCCTCGACCATCGACTCACAAATCTGCGTTCCAACAAGCGTTCCACGGAGCGAATTACTCTGTTCAACACTCTTCTTTCACTTCGTCCTACCACCGCGATTACTCTTTCCATTCTGCTCAAGCTGCTGCTCCTCGACCCGTTCCGACCAGTCAACCAGGAGATGAACCATCCGATAGTGAATCGAGCGAAGAAGGAGAAGAGAAAGGAACGAATCCGACCTTGAAAGGAGAAGGAGGAATCTCGAAATCGCAACAGTTCGTCGAAGAAAACTTGATGGAACGTGAAGAGGGAGAAATCCCTGACTGGGGATCAGACAGGAGGACTAGCTACGATTCGACTGTCTCGTCCTCGAGTGGAGCTACGAACCCCGGTCCCTCTCGCAACTCGTTCTCTGGAGGAGGAGGAAACTTCTCTCGTCAACAGCCTCTCGCTCCTCCGACGTACCCAGAGTATCAACCCTGGTCGATGTCTAGTGCCTACTCTTTCCATGCTCCTCCTTCGACGTCGTTCTATCCAAGGTACCCTGCAGCTTCTCCCTTCCCTTCCGATCATCTCCCTCTCATCGCTCGACGAGGACCTCTGCCTCCTCTACCTACTCCCCCTGCGCCCGGAGGTGCCGTTCGTCAGCCTACCGAAGTTCCCGCTCCTCCTCCCGTTCGTTCCGTTCCTTACGGCGTTCAAGGTTCTCAATTCGAAGCAGGACAATTCCGAGCTCCTGAAGCTATGGCATCAGCTCCAGCTTCGACTTCTTCCGCTCCTGCTCAACCCGGTCGCGGGAAAAGAATGGAAAAACCGGCCAACGCTTACGAGATTCCCAACGTGAGCTTTCCCTTCTCTTTCCCTCACATTGTCGTTTCTCTATTGAACCCTCGTTCCTTGTTGAGTAGATCCCGGGAATGAAACCTTTCGTCACGAAACTCCGATACATGATGATGCATCCTCAAAATTTCGGTGAAATCATCTGTTGGTCTCACGATGCGGAAACCGTCCTCGTCGATTTCTCGAATCCACTTCTGGCGAGTGATGTCTTGCCGAGGGTATATACTCATGGGAATCCGAATGGATTTAAGAGTGAGTTCCAATCTGACGTTTTCTATCGACTTCTTGCGAATCAGTCTACTGACGATTCCGCTCTCTCGCGAACGTTTAGCTCAATTCACGGTTCGTTACTCTCTTTATCTCTACCTGTTCATGGACTCTCGACTAACTCTCGCTATATCTGTGAGCAGAACTACGGATTCGTGCAATTGAAGGACCAAGCTCTCGAACTCGCCCTCAACGCTCCTCCCGCCGACGTCAACGTCACTTCCCAACCCGTCGCTTCTACCTCTCACCAACCACTCACTACCTCGACTTCAACCGAAGAAGAGCAATCGGAGGAATCAGACGAGGAGGAGGAAGATGAGGAAGAAGAAGAGAAAGTGATTATTCGTTCTTCGAAAGATTGGCGCGCGTTCCAACATCGTCACACTCGAGAAGATTTTCTGGTCGCTTTGCAACAAGAGCTCGAAGCTTCAGGTCAAGTTCAAGGTCAAGGTCAAGGTCAGGGGAAGAAGAAGAAAGGAATTCGTCGAGCAACTGCAACTGAAGAAGAAGAACAAGATCAACTTGAAGTCGAAGTCACGGGACCAGAACAAGCTCAGGGTCAAGGAGATGACGAGGAGAACGAGGAGGAGGAAGAAGAAGAAGAAGAAGAGGAAGATGGGAATTGGTTCTGCGCCGAAACGATGAACGATTTAAAGGTTCTCAGGCGATTGAAACCTTCTGGATCGAAATCTGGAGGAGGAGGAGGAGCGAAACAGAAAACGACTCGACCTGCCGCAGGAGACGACGAGGGAGGCGGAGGATCGGCTCAGAAAAAATCGAAGAAAGCGATTGAGACGATTCAATCGATCACTGGAGCTCCCGCCTCTTCGTCTTCTTCGAGCGCGACTGGAGCAGGAGTTGGAACGAGCGTAGGTGCGGGTACGAGGATGGTAGGTGGAGTCGAAGTACCGAAATTGTTACGTTAAAACGGTTTAGGGAAAGGAAAGGGGATAAGGGTTCTCGCTTGATCAAAAACGAGGTTCAAGAATCGCCTCGCAAAACACAGTCTCTCGCTCTCTCTCGTAGTACGTTTCTCTCTTTTCGTTGTATCGTTTCCCTTTTGTCGTTGTCTTGCCTTGTTCGTACCTTTTTTCTCCTGATGATCTGTCTCTTTCGTTCTTTTGACCTGTCTGGAAACGCAAATTCTTTGTTCTTTGTCAACTCTGGACCGACGAGGAGAGGGCTGGAGAAAGTTGAGTGATTATTTGCAGTATGAAAAGTGTAGAGAAACGAGAGACGAGGAGAAGGGTATTCTAATCTAACAAGGGGTAACTATTTACTGTATAGAATGCGGAACGAGTAAGGGAAAAGTGTAAAGGTAGGGTTACAGGTATGAATGAGGAAAGCATCTAATAAGTGCGATTGAACGATCGAAGGAAAGAGAAAATCTAAAGAACGGTGTGTTCGAGAGGAGGAGCTTGACTATTCGTCGAAGGAGTCGCCGAGAGTTTTTCGCCGGTTACTGGAGGTCGATGACCGAGGTCGAGAGAGGATTGACCGGATTGTTGAACCGAAGTTGGGAGAACGTCGAGGTTTTCGGTCGAACCGGACGAGATGTGCGAAGTGTTGAACGCTGAGGGATTCGCCTTGTCCCACGACGATGCCATGAACATCAGGATCGTTGATACGACGCATGCTAGCCATCCGATCCACAGCAGCACGACCCACGCCAAATTTACCGCCCATTTTCGGTAGACGAGAGGAGGTCGGAAATAGTATTCGGCGGCTTCTCTTGCGACTTCTTCAGAGACGTGGACGATTTGAGCAGAGTTCCTCGCGACAACGATCTGTACTCCAGAGGTTAGTGATGTAACCGTAGGCAGATGAAGAGAGCAACGTACGGTCGATCCAAGCGCTGCGGCGAAAACACCAGTAGTAATGACGATTGCGCAGAACTTCTTCGTATTCTGGTACCAGTCGGGGTATCGTCGTTTGGGGAACTGGAGCAAGAAGAAGAAATCGGCACCGAAGAGGGTCGCCTGTCGAAAAACGAAATGTGAGAACGGAAAGTTTTGCGAAAACCCGGAGGGAAGACGCTTACGACGAAAACGGAAAAGACTATAGTCGTAATAGCGAAGTCTACTAAGTCGTTTTGGTAGTAGTGGGCCGGCGCGAAACGATCCTCTACCCTATCTTGGGTGTCCTCGTATTTGGCCAAACTGTTGTCCTCCTTCGAAGTCATCAGCAAAATATCACGCAACTCCGGGACTTTCGAACTTACGAGTACGTTGCGGTACATTCAGCTGCCAGACAGATCAACATTGCTGCCTGATAAGCGACTATTCGCACACCCAGAACCGAATTAGCGCTGACACTCCCGGTTCTCAATGCGAGAAGAAAACTCACTGAACCTTTCCCTCCTAAGATGCCATTTCTTGTCAAACATCTTCTTGCTTGAGAACGCACTGAACGAGAGTTCACTCAAGTCGAATCCCCAGATGGTCGGCCAGTTGGCGTTTGAGAACTTAGGCATATCTTCTCTGTCTGTCTGTGTTGTTCGGTTCGGTACGAGTTGGAAGGAGTGGTGAGAAGGGAGGAGAGAGTCGCGGTGGTGGCTGGGTGGGAGTTGAGAGTCTCGACTGCAGCTGACTGATCGACCCGTGAGAAAGTGTCAGCCTTTCCTTTTCGTCGAGAGAAAGAGCTCCTGGAGACTCACCAAAAGGTATGTCTGTTTCGAGATGGACTATCGGGTTTGAGTTGATTCTAATCGCGAAAGAAGTTGGAGCGAGTGAGAGAGAGAGAGAGATGAGCAAAAACAAGCGAGGGCTGTCGCTCGAAAAAGGTCATGAATCATCGTTTGTTCTCGGTCTTTCGACCGAAACGAACTCGCTCTTCTAAGCTCGGTTTACGAGAAACTGCATTCTAGACTTGGCTGACTCACGTTGCAACGCCTGACTGTACAGTACTGTACTTGGTGGCAACTCTGCTGCAGTATCTCTCTTTGAACCGTCTTGACTTCGAAAGCGACTCAAGCTCAGTCAGGCTCTTTCAGCAGTCTCAGTGTCGCTCGATAGAAAGGCTACGAAAGCGGGGCATTGCACAACTAGCAGACTTGGGTGTATCATCGAAGAAAGAGGGTAATTGAGGGCCAAGGAGGAGAAAGAGAAGGGAAAAAATGAAAACCGTTCAACGAGTTCCAGCTCGTCTAAACCACCTCTCCCACCTCACATTATCCCACACGTATCTCCCTCTTTCTTCCCACCTTTGCCGCTCCTGCCCTTTGCTTCCTCAGCCTTCATCTCCGCAAACTTCAATTTCTCCTTCTCACTCAACAGTCCCTTCTCGTAACGAGCTTCGAGAGCTTTCCTCGCCGAGGCTTGTTCGGCTTGTGCACGTTTCGAGCTCGCTTTCATTGGTGGAGGTGCAGAAGGTTTTGATGAAGAGGTGGAAGGAGTTGGTTTTGAGGAGGAGTCGGGTTTCGAGGAAGAGGTAGAAGCGGCGGCAGGTTTGTGAGAGACGATCTCGACTGAGGAATCCGAATCGTCTATCGTGATTTGTTCGGGTTTCGAGGAGGAAGAGGTCGAATTGAGGAAGTTGTTCGTTTTCGTTGCCGCTTGTTGTTGAGCCCTCCTCAGCGCCGCCAGTCCCGCTTGCCCCATTCCATCTATCCTCTCCCTCGAGAGCCCGCTCGTCGTGGATGTCGCTGATTTCCTCATCGCTCCCGAACTCCCGGACGTTGAGCTCGTGCTCGATTTGAACAACCCTCCGAACCCTTTCCCTTTCCCGCTACTCTTCCTTTGCGCCTCCTGTTCCCGCCTCAACGACTCCCCTCCATCACACTTATGATCCCTCTCGAACCTATGACTCGGACAAAACCTCCCTTTACATTTCTCACACCTAATCTCGACGACCAATTTCGTCTTGCATTTTTGTACCTGACATTCATTTGACGGTTTCTTCTGCTTCTTCTTGTCAGGATGAAGGACGACGCAATCGTATTCGAGGTGATGATCCATTGAGAGGTTTGGGTCTTCGGAAGCGTGAGAGGAGCGAGGTGGAACGGGAGAGGAACAGAGTGGACAGGAGGGTACGCGGTTGTCGTAGACGGTGGGATCGTAGGAGGGGCAAGAATGGCCGGATGGAGGTCGCCAGTGTGTCGAACAGAACGGGAGAGAGCAGGAGGGACATTTAAACGGAAGAACTGTCGCTCGTTCGGTTCGGGGAGGTCAGTCATGGCTAAGAGAAGATCAGGAGCTGGGAGACTCACAATCGAGTTGCTATTCGGGAGTCAGAGAGAGGATTCGTCAGCCAAGAGGTGGGTTGAGTGAAACGGAGGAAGCTGGATGCTTACGCGACAGGAATCCTCTGAGCAATGCCGACCGATCTCTAAGAATGACTGATCCATCTCGACGTCGGGCATCGTGGTTTATTGAGCGAGTAGTGAGAAGAGAAGGGAAGGAGAAGCGGACAGGGGCGAGTTTGATGAAGCGGTATAATCGATTTGCGGGAGCGCTTGAGCCGGTGATGTAGGCGGGTGACTGAGGTGCGCTGCTCCGAGCGAGTACGAGTCGTCCGGAGAAGAGACAAGAGGCAAAGTTGAACGAGATTACGAAAGCTCCTCTCTCACTCTTTCCATCACCTTCTATCGAACTCACTACGACCTAGCACAATCTAGACAAGATGTCTGTCGACTTTACCTACCTTCAAGACTCCCTCAGTCAAGATCAATCGATTCGGGAAAAGATCAAGGACTGTACGAAACTCATCGACCTCGCTCAGAGACCTCTGTTGGGACGGCTCTCAAAGGTTCACTCTACACCTGCGGCTGAACGTGAGCCATCTCGGTCCCTTCTCTCTTGTTCTGCGACGACGGGGTCTGATCTCTCGCCTTTCTCGATCGCTTCTCTTCAGTGCCGACTCTCCTCTCCAACCTAGATCCTCAACTCGTACTGCTTCAGCAAGAGCTCGAACAACTAGCGTCCTTGGTCCCGAAAGAACAGTTCTACCGTTACAATGACCTCTTTTCGCGACAAGTTCAACAATCAAGTTATATCGTCGTGTTGCGACGGTTCCTGGAGTCGAATTGTGAGATCGTCGTCACGAAGGAACAGGTTGCGGAGGAATTGAAATGTAAGCAACCGCTTTTACTTTCATTACAGTACGACTCCGTTTCGAAGCGGCTTCGATCGCACGAAATGGTTTCGCGGACCGCTCCCCTATCTGATCGGGGCTGACTCGCTGTTGATTTCTTGCTCGAGTAGTCAAAGCTGAATGGAAAGACCAGTTCTTCCTCTCGACAGAGGATTATCTTCATTCCCTCATCTCTCTCGTCAATGAACTCGTTAGTGCCTTTCCCTAAATTACTGCGCCATTGCCTTGAGGCGAGCATAAAGACTCGGCGTCGAGAAGCAACGGACGCGACGGACGATCACGTTATAGACTGTCAACCTCATCACGAAGCTGAGGTCGCTGACCATTACTCTCGATCGCCTTCCAGTCACGACTAGCGATCAATCGAGTAACGATGGGTGACTATTCCGCCCCAGTACAATACTCTCAATTCGCCAAAGAATTATCAAACGCTTTCGGACTCCTAAACTTGAAGAACGATTCATTGAGGAAGAGGTTCGATTCGATCAAATACGACGTCAAGAGGTTAGAGGAAGGTAAATTATCACTTCTGCTTATCGGCGAAGATGGCACACAGGAGGCTCGAGAACTGATGGAAAGACTGGTGCAGTTGTTTACGATCTCTCGTTACGAGGTCTGCTCCCTTCGACTTCGACTTCGACTTCGACAACAGCAACATCAGCATCGACGACAACATCAGCAACGCAGGAAGAGGGAGAGAGGGATCCCAAGAGGCCTAGGGTTGAATGAGCATGTTGATCAGGAGAAAGCGAAAAACCAAAAGAAAAACGGGGTTTACTCTTCAAAACTCGGCGCACGGTCTCGGGTCCGTGAGAGCGCGAGGCGGGACAGCACAAAGACTCTCGCTTCAATCCTCGTCTGTTCGAGCTCGCAAATTTGGACTCGACTGAAAAAAAATCACGTCTTCTGCCATCCTTCTCCTTCATCCCCCCATCTCGCCTTCCGTTCCCCTCGCCCGGCCTCTCTCCCCGTTCCGTGTCGATTGATCTCATTCACCCACATCACCACGAGCAAACTAAACTCCGCATCCTTTTTAGACTTCGTTCGATCCGTCTGGGGTCTCGTCGGTGTTCAGGATTAAGCTCAAGATCATCGCACAGTCCTTTCACATTCACAAGCTGTGACAAGCTGTGGCGCCGTGGGTTTGACTCTTTAGGGAGGCGGCTCGACTCCGACGACTTCGAGTCGCTGGTCACGGAACGAGATTCTGTAGGACAAACCGAGTTTCTGACGAGTGGAAGGGAGCGAAGACGCTCACGATTGGGCGAGTGCGTCCCTACAATTTCTCTCCTTCGCTGGTGTATGTACTGTTGAGAAACATCTTTGCGTAGACAGCAACGACGACAGAACTGAACCCCGACAAAGTTGAAACAACCTTCCCAGCTGGAAACTCTGATCTTCCTTCGAGATCGACACCTTCGAAGGCTTCCATCGAAAATCCTTCCGTCCAGCTTGACTTCTTCCATCCGACAGACGGTTGAACGAAGGGCGCTCAACTTCAAGTGAGGCTGGAAGAGACTGTAACTACAGTACGTACAGGCACTCGCAAAAAGTTCTTCTTGCGAGATCAATTGAATGTAAGCTTAAATTGCAAACTTGCCTCTCAAACTGAACTCGATGACTTGGGAACGCAGGAAATTGTCTTCTCTTCTCTTCTCGATCTCATTTCCTGGACAATCTTCTGCTGTTCACGTACGTCGTCACTGTACAGTACAGCGGACGATTCGTCCGATAGCCCCACGGTTCGGCCTCGCGACAAAAAGAAGAAAGGAAAGGAAAACCTTGGACAGCAAGCGCGGATCCCAGGTTGCGAACCGAGCAGCGACGACGACGACGCCACGACGACAACGACACAACGGCGACCAACAGTGATCGAGCACCAAGACACAGTACGTAGACGGGTCGGTCGAAACGTCGAAGGTATAAGGACTGAGTGCAGGCACAGTGCGAAATTGCGAATGCTTCGAGGCTCGCCGTAAGCTCGTCCCCTGATCGAACTCTCCTCACTTCACCATTGACGCGTTCTCTTGCAGTATGTACTGTACTTCATCGAACCAATCCAGCGCAATCTAAATTACAATCGTCACCGCTATTCCACTGTCCCAAGCTCATCGCACGTCGGGAAGTTCGGCGGACTTCTCTGTTTGATTGCTCTTCTTCTCAAATGCAAAGTCGTAACGATCTGCGGAGGAGGTCAATCCATTCGTCTACCGTTCCTCTCGCCCTCTTGCACATTCTCCTCTCTCTCGACGGCACTGGACCAGTTCCCTTCGTAGAATAGCGAGAGAAGATGCTTAAGGTGCTCGTTTCATTCTCGTCCTCTCGCTGAAGGGAGAAAGGGAGAAAAAAAGGAAAGAAGTGCGAAAGGCACAAAGGAAGGTGTCTTAATGGTTTTTGACGCTAGTCCTGCCGGGCCGGAATTGTTGGAAGTGGACGAAGTGCCGGATCAAGGGCGGCAAAACGAGAGAGAAGGGAGAGAAAGGAAGAGGAAGAGGAGAGGAAGGAACCGACCGTGCTTCGTGCTTCGCTTCCTTACCATACCCGCCTTGAGTTCCGACAGGCATGCTCCCTCGGCCCCACGAGTACGACAACCCAGGTCAATGGAACGGTCCCACTGAGCGACATCACCCAACAACCTCAACCTCAACCTCAACGTCTTCAACCTCGACTCCTCCCCTCCCTACGTTCTCTCCATCATTGCCGGATCCGAGTACACACTATTCGTTTGGCAACTCTCAATACCCAGTGATGCCCTCGATCGCGAATTCGGGGGAGAACAGTTTCTCACCCGGACCTCCTCCTCCTGCACCTTCAACGACTACGAATACGACCAGCTCTTACACAGGACGTGCGAATGGAGTGACAATGTTTCCACCGAGTGAATTGAATCCGTTGCCGGAAGATCGTTCTTCGTCTTCGGGGGGACAATGGTCGGCTCAGGACCGACGGAAATCCTGCAAAGTTACTACTTCTTCTTCTTCGAGATCGATGGGAGACCTCGTAGCGGCGGATTGGAGCAGTAATCAGTTGAATCAGAATCAGAGGAGGGCATCTTGGGCGCCGAATTCAACTTCTTCGTTTCCGAATCCGTTCCCACAACAATTTTCCCATTCTCCTCTCGCAAACTCGCACGATATCAGTTACCTCTCTCCTCTCTCGGCACCTCAACACTCGTTCGTAAATTCCCCTTCGAACCAGCACTTACCGCATCCGACTTCGAATTTCCCGCATTTCCATCCTTCTTTCTTGTCTTCTTCGAGCTTATCGTCCTCGTCTCAATCGAATTCGCCTTTTCCCCCGTCTCAACACTATCCTTTCCATCTCCCTCCTCCCGTCGGTCCATCGCATGACTTGTCCCTACCCTTCCGCGACTTTACGGGATCTTCTCATTCTCTCGCTTCTGTTCAACCTCACTCTTCGTTCCCTCCTCCGAATTACCACCAGCAACAACAGTACTTCGGCAACCCTCTCCAGTCGCATCATCATCAACTGCCAGCTCCTCCTCCCGTTCCCTTGACTGCCTACCTCCCTTCCTCGACATCGACGAATTCGCTTCGACCACCTTCACCTCCTTCTCGCACTCCAAGTCAGACTCACACTCAAAGTCGTCGTCGTTCCTCAGCCTCTTCGTTACCTCCAAACCCATCTTCCCCTTACATCCCTTCTTCCGATCCTTCGAAACCTAGCGCGGCAGTTCTCAAAGCTGCAGCTCATCGACGAAAACTCGGAGTTCTCGACATCACTGGACGATTATCTCCCGCCGACAAGTCTGCTCGTCGAACCGTTCTCCAGACGAGTACTCGACGCGCGGTCGAACTCGACTACAACTGTTACCAATGCGGAAGTGAGATTGGGAAATTGACGTTGAGAGGAGGAGCGGTCGACCTCGAAGGAGGAGCAGATGCAGCGAATTATCACGGGAGGTTCGTCTGCTCGACGTGTATGCCTCTGCCGTCCGTGACGGGGAACGGGAAAGATCGAGAATTGGCCTTCACAGGATACAACGACGAAGCGATCTACGAAGATACGCTCAGCGGTGCGGTGGATCGATTCGAAGGGTTGGACCTCGAAACGAACGACGTGAGACCTACACCGGCTCCTCCTGGGAAATCGAGAACCGGGTTTACGCCGACTCAAGCTTTGACGAATGGGAAGAAACGAAGAGCGAGCGTTTTAGATTCGACTGAAGGACTTTTAGGTTGTGAGTCGAATTCGTCGTCGAGTCGTTCCGAAGACTCATTTGACGAATCTTGATCCACAGGCGATGTGTGTCGTCGAGAGATCGGGAGTGGCCAATTGTCTCGAACGGATGGAGCCGCTGTCAACGCCTCGATCGAAGTCCTTTGCGCTTTCTGCGATACTCGTTATCTCCGCTGCTCGGACTGGTGCGTTATCTCCTCTTGCACTTCGAAGGCAGATCGCGAGCTGACTGAGCTTCGGTTGGATCTTTGTTCAGCGGAGGAGGAGGAGGAACGAAAGGGTGAGCTTTGCTTTCGTCTCTTTTCCCCTCGAAACTCTCACACTGACTTCGCTTTCCTCGCTCGTAGAGTTGGACGGTGGCGATGCAAAGAGATGTTCCCGCACGGTCGTCGAACCTGCCAACTCTTGCACACTCGTCTCAACGCTGTCAACGATATGGACTAGTGAGCTTAAGCTCCTTCTTTCTCAATTTCTTCCCACCTGACGGTCCTTCGACTTTGTAGCGACGTCTGGCCGATCTCGAAACTCTCGGAAGCTGAGAGGGACAAGGTTTCGACGATTTGCGCAGAATTTCATGCTTCGAGTATCCTCGGTACTCTCGCAGTTCCAGACATGATTGAAAGCGTTTCGGCGATCGCGAGGAGCTTCGAGGAGGTAGAGAAGATTTGTATTGATTGCTGGACGTGAGTTCTGCTCTCTCTCAGATTGTCTGGGAACAAGGCCAGGACTCACTACCGTTACATAAACAGAACTTACGATCCTCTCATCCGAAACGACATTGAAGCTACTTCTGACCGTGCTACGAAACGGTGAGTCCCCCATATTCTCTCGCGATAACATTCCCATACTCACGCTGCATCGGCTTTGCAGATTCGTCGCTCTCCGTTGGTCGACACCAATGATTCGCAAGAAGAAGTCACGCGCGAAGGCTCCAACCTTGAACGCAGACGGTACTCCCTCTCGTCGTGGAGGTTCTCGACCAAAAGCTCGTACTTCTCCTTCGATGTCGCCGGACGCTTCGAATGGAGGACCGGTCTTGATCAGAGAGGGGAAATTGTTGTCAGGTTTCGTAATCGCTGAACACGAGGTTTGTTCCCACTCCGCTCTTGTTCTCCTTTCTTTAATTGACCGCGTGGTTCTGTCACAGCTTGAAGACGGTATTCTTCACCTCGCTCTAACCGTCCCGACCGGAGCTGGTGAGTCTGCTCAGATTCTCGCATCCGAGTAGCTTCTAACGTTCTTCTCGCCACGCTTCGCAGGTGAAGCTTACGAAGCAACCACCCGTCTCCTTCAAACCTTGATCGCAAGAGCGCACGACGAACTCGCCGAGACGAACGCGGAAAGAGCTCGTCAAAACCTTCCTCCTTATCCTCCCTTAACTACCGCTTGGACCATGCGTGAGCTCCCCTATTCCACTGGCTTCCTTCCGCTGCGTCGCTGACAAGCCCGCTCTCCCGATCAGACATGACGAAACGAGACAGTCGAATCATGAGTCGTGTCGAAACCCGTCGTGGTTTCATCCCTCTCGAAGAATGTAAGCTTGTCCAGCAAAGATGCTTTGTCTCAACATCACTGATGAGCTCGCGACAATGGTAGATCTTGCATCGCATCCCGAGAGTCGACGTGAATGCTTCGCACCTATCCGTGAAACGTACTTGCCTCCTGAACGTGCGTAGACTTTACCTTCGCTCTTCTTCTGGCGCACCGCTCACACAACGCCTCTACAGTTCTTCGAGGATGGACGGTATATGTCAAGAGTATCGAACAAGAAGATTTCCCTCCTAATCGCTCGCAATCGCAACAATCGCACCAACCACAGCAAGAAACCGAACCGACCTACTCTACTTCCACTCACTATCTCTAATCAGTAATCTCGCAACCGCAATTCCCTTGACTTCCCCTGTACACACCCTCGTCCGTCTTTCGTTCTTTCGCCTTTTCTCGTCTTTGTGCCCTTTTTAGTTGGATTTGCTGTTTTTCTCTCGTTCTGTTCGTTCCGTTTCGTTTTAGATGATTCCCCTCCGATTACACTCAGTGCAATATCCACAGAAAGTCTCTGCCAACGCCTGTGATTCGGATGCAGAGAACGGATGCGAGCGGAAGGACTCGCGCAAAGCTCAGAGACGAGATACTGCGAGAGGAGGCTTCGAGTCGACTCCAAATTGCATGCAGTGCTATAAGAACTACGATTCGATGTCGATGCTGACAATCTTGATATCGTCGAAAGGTTTATCTCCCTTGTCAGTTCGAACGTTTTCGATATCGTGAATCGTTTCGAATCCCGAAGTAGCGCGACCGAACACACTGCGACTCAAGGGAGTCAGTCAACGAGCACAGAAGATGACAAGAAAAGAAAGCTCACGTGTGTTTTCCGTCTAACCAAGGACAAGGAACCGTCGTGATGAAGAATTGACTACCGTTCGTTTTCGGTCCCGCGTTTGCCATACTGAGCGTATAAGGTCGATCATGTCGCAGAGAGGGCACGATTTCGTCTTCGAACGTTGAACCCCAGAGCGATTCTCCTCCAGTTCCGTCTCCTAATGGATCTCCAGTTTGCAACATCTACAATCACCAAGAATCAGTTTCGCGGTCACAATGAACAGCAAGAAGGAGTAGGGGGGAAACTCACGAATTTGGGGATGACTCGATGGAAAATCACATCGTCGTAATAATTCTTCTTCGATAACCCAACGAAATTCTCGACCGTTTTCGGCGTGAGATCCGGGAATAAATCGATGAAAATGTCTCCCTTTGTCGTATGAATGATCGCTCTTCGACCGAGAGGACCTGATTGAGCAAGAACGGGGGCTGCGAGGGACATTTCGTCTCGAGTCGGTTTCTCGTTGTAGACGTCTCGTTCGCCAGCTTTGTCCCTGTTCGAGTAGACGAGGTCAATAACTAGGTGAGGAAAAAGGGTAGAGTGTGACGTACTCGGGTTCTGAGCGAGTGAACATGTAGAATCGATTTCGTTTGTAAGCTGTGCAGAATAAGGTAGGATCTCGCTCGTTCTTGTCTTGTAACAGAGGGTTCTCGGAAGTAGCCATGGCCTGAGAACTCATTGTTATTAGTGGTGATCGACTCGTGGAAAGAGCTCGCGGACTTACGATTGTAGTGACTCCTTTCTTGACGGGAAGACCTTGATAGAGCGAAACATTGAGGAATCGAACGGTTTCATCTTTCCCAATCATTCGGGCTACCTTGTTCGTTACAGTATTGACGACTGTGAACGATGATCCCAAAACATCAGCTTCTGGACTCGAATAAGCTCACAAAAAGGATGAAAGGTTGGTTTCGCTCACCTTTAATCCCTAGCAAAGTCGGATAAATCACAAATTTTCCTCCTTCATCCCACACGATATTCCCCACCGTTGCTCCCGTCGGTCTTCCTTCCTCGATCCCCTCTAGCGCCAATTTCTCCACGTCCCTCTCAATCGCTAATCGTCGTCCAAACTCCATCGAATCGATCTCGACTCCGGCGGGAAGAGTTCCAGCTTGTTGCATCTCTTGAACGGCTTCTAATGATTCGTCGTACGCTCGGATTAGACGTCCGGTTTGGAATGAGAAGATGGTTACTCGAAGAGAAGGGAGAGAGAGGAGGGCGAAGGAATCTTGAGTTGGGGAAAGAGATAAGGCGACGGGTGTGGATTTCGTCTAACGCAAGGGATCCATGTGAGCAAGCAACTCCGGGAGGGTTGACAGAAGCAGGAGAACTAACCTTTTTGAATTCGTACAATCCAGTTGCCGATTTGTTTTGCCATTCGACATTTTCGGGTTTCTCGAACGGCTCGTTCGGTTCCCAGTATTCAATCATGCCCCCAACGTCGATAGAGATTACCGTATTGTATTTCGGGTTGAACTATCGAGAAAGACATCGGTTCGTTGGAAGCATTTCTCCAGGAGTAGGAGCAAGAAAGGGCTTACAGTCATGAGATGAACACTCTTGCGATGCAGAGAGTCGATCGTGTGTAGAGGTGTTCCGTCTCCACGTCCGTCGTATATCCGGATTGCGGAAGAATCGTAATCCGTGCTGAAAAAGTGACAAATTCAGGGTCAGAAATCGTTCTCGCACGGGCTGGTTGGACCGACCGTACATTGCTAGGAGAGTTCGAGCATCATGTACACCGTGCAGCCAACATGATGTTCGAGGGTTGTAAGGGAGTTTGAGGATGTTGATCATATCTGTGAGGCCGTAGAATCGGAGAATTTCAGTTCCTGAATGTTTCTCTGAAATTCACTGAACTCCGGACGCACCAAAGTTCTCGACATCGAATACTTTCGCACTCCCCTTCACTTCCTTTCCCTCGACGGTCTTCCCTCCAACGTCGGAACCCAAAACCGCCGCACTTTTCCCGTCCTCACTCACACCAACATGTACGATCGGACTCAAGTGGGTTCGATACAATTTCACAAACTCGATTCCGACCGGTTGTTTCTTCCAGAATTTCAGAATTCCGTCTTGCGATGCAGTGAGGACGAAATTGGTTCTGCGAAAGAGAGAATTAGCTGTCATTTTGCGATAGAGAGCGGGAGAGCGGGGAGGCTCACTTCGTAACGGCTATTTGTGAGAGATGGTCACGGTGCATGAACGACTTCCAGTACCGATCAGCAGAGGGTAAGCGGTCGAGGTAAAGTCGTTCATGTTTGAGAACTGAGGGAAGGTCGAGTATCAGCTTCACCGGACGCCGTCTTGCAAGCTTGTTGGAATGCACCTTTTCGTTTCTTGGTAGGAGCACCCTCTGCGCCTGCTGGTAACGGCATCGGTCCCACATCATCGTCGTCGCTTTCATCTTCAGGATCAACAACATCTGTTGCTCCAATATCTACCACGCCATTCGAGGGAGCTACGTACGATCGTTTCAGCTTTCGATGCTCTACTAGAGGGGTAGGAACGGGAGAGACTGACGAGCGAAATCGACTTGATCAATTTCATCTGCTTTCCTCTTGAGCGAGTCTTGCGTTGTGCCTGCTCCGTTCGTACTGGCTTCCGAGTCGGCTCCCATCTCGTATAAGGCGATTCTCGAGGGTCGAAGGTGAAGGTAGAGATCAAACTGCTCGACCGCTCTTTCGCTTCCGACTCTTCACTCCGAATTCGCTACAACAATGTCTGATGACTGGTCCTTCTCGACTACTTGCTCCCTGGGCGATTCGGTCACGCCTACTCTCAGTCTCGACGCGACTACTCCCGTCTCACGGCGGGTCGGAAACAACTGCACTTTCGCAACTTCACAACTCGCTCTCAAGCTCACGGTGCAGATTGACGGTGAAACGATACACCCTGGTCAACTCGACAGAAGTGCGGTCGTTCGAGAAGTCACAGATTGGTTGCGAAAGGTGGGATCCGGCTTTCCCTAGTCTTCTGAGTCGCTTTGTTCGTCTCGCTGACTAGTAAACGCTGGATCTTCAGAATATGTCCAAGCTAGGCATAGACGCTGTCGGAGTACCGTACATCGCCTTCGAAATCCTCACAAGTCTGCTTCTTCTCGTGTTTTCCCTGAACTCTCCTCGCTCACCGACCGTGCTCATTGCAGTTCCTCTCCACGTCGCTACTCGCTCGACTCGTGCTCGAGCACTCATCATCGATTCTCCTTCCATTCCTTCCGGGTCTCTGTCGTCTATCTCGCTCTGTCTCAATTTCGTTTCTCCTCCTTCACTTCAGAATGCTTCGCAATCGCAATCGACGAGTCAAGGAGGCTCACAAGAAGGTCTACTCATCCATCAACTCCTCGCTCCGTACCCTGCTCCGCTACACTTCACGCTCTCGCCGCTTCTACGCTCCGCTTTGTCGAGACTATTTGGAGACTTGTCGGAAACGTTTCCGATTTGTTTCAATCCGACTTGGGTCGACGTAGGCTCATCTGCTCATATCGCTTCGGGAGTGTCTGATACTCTGACACTGTCGGCCCCTGCTCACTGTTCACTGTTAGAGACTATCGAACGATCTTCCATCCCTCCGTTCAGTCGCTGGTTCACTCTCGAGATCCCTCAAGCACTCGACACTGCTTGCTACAGGTCAACTGGATCTGAGCGAACTCTCTGAGGCTTGTGATCTACAGCAGGTGCGTCGAGCCAACTTTGGTCTGAGGGTTGTTCGCACGGGGTGACCTTGCTCGTTCTGTCTCATAGGATCTCATCGAGTTGTTCTCGCCTGCCCCTCAAACCGACCCTACCGCAACGCTAGAAGCTCAAAATTCGAGCTTGACCTCATCAGAAGCGATCGAACGTAGTCTCCTTTTGCTCGGAAAACAAGCTCACCTTGTCGATCCCGTCAATCTCGATCCTATCTCCGAACGACCTGCACCTTCGCCGGCTACTCCGTCGTCTGGGAGACGAGGTTCGAGGAGAGGACGCGGAGTGACTCGGGCGAGGGGTAGAGGGAGAGGCAGGGGAAGATTGAACAGTGTGAACTTGAGACGAAGCAACAGGAAGAGGGGGACGACCGGAGGAGGTTACAAAGACGCTTCAACGTCAGATAACGACGACGACTACCCTGAGTCGGATAGCGGCGGAAGTGGGTTCGAAGAGGACAGGTTGCCCGAAGAAGCTCGAGTCGGTCGAAACGAAGCGGTATCAGAGGAATACGAAGACTGGATCGACGACCTCGTCCCGAGCTCTACTTTGTGGATGGAGAAGTCGCAAACGACGAATGAGGAAGAAGATGCTGGCGAGCTGTCGTGCGCTGAAGAAGGAGGAAAGAATGAAATGATTTTGGATTTTTGACATGAAGACTCTTCAAGCCCGTTCTCGCTTGGTCCTCCCGCTACAGAGCTCGTCAGCTCCATTGATTCGGGGTCGCAGGAGACATTCGTCGCGAAATTCCTTCGGCTTTTCTTGCGCGCCGAAGCGATTTCCTTTCTTTCTCTCTTCTCCGCTCGCCTCGCTCGGCTCTTTGCTCTCGCATTCTCACCTTGCATCAACTTTTCGCACACGCCTTACTGTCTCTCGACTCCCTACCTCGGTTCCCTGCTCCAATTCAAAGTGCCCCACTTCCGAGCCATAAAATGTCGTCCAATGATCTCTTCAGCGTCAAGGGGAAGATTGTCGTAGTCACGGGTGGTGGTAAGGGTATCGGAAGAATGGTAAGTGCTACTCCTCAAGCTCTCTCAACTGCCGGAACTCGAGGCAGCTGAATCCACCTCGTCCCGGGCCGCCTTTACTGACCCTCCCCTTCTCGCTCATAGATCTCTGAAGGGTTCGTCAAAGCCGGAGCTGCGAAAGTCTACATCTCGTCTCGGGATCAGAAATCTCTTCAACAATCCGCGGACGAAATGAACAAATTGCCCGGAGTGTCGGGCAACCCTTGCGTCGCGATCGCAGCGGACCTATCCAAGGCGGACGGTGTCAAGAGCCTCGTTGCGGAGATCGAGAAGCGGGAGAAACGTGAGTCTTCGATTTTGACGGTTTTCATTTTTGGCGAAGACTGACTGTTTCTGTCCGCAGATGTCAATGTCCTCGTGAACAACAGCGGAAACAACTGGGGACAGAGCTACGACGAGTACCCTGAAGCGGCGTGGGATCGAGTGCTCGGATTAAACTTGAAAATGGTCTTCCTTCTCACTCAGAAACTTACGCCGTTGTTGGAGGCGAGTTTGCCGAGCAAGGAAGGCCCTTGGGAAGATCCTGCTGTGAGTCACACATATCTCGTCGTTTTCCGTCAGGTCGAGTGACCTTCGCCGAGAACCGTTGAACTGACAATTCTCGTCGCAGCGAATTATCAACATCGGATCCGTCGACGGTATTCGAGTTCCCGCACTCGAAACGTTCGCTTACAGTGCGTCGAAAGCGGGGCTTCACCACATGAGTCGTGTCCTTGCGAACCATCTCGGGAAGCGCGGAATCACGTCAAACACTCTCGCTTGCGGACCTTTCCAATCGAAGAGTATGTACACCTTTCGCATCAATCTACAGAACCGCGATCATGACCTCGAGCTGACGTCGTCGTAACTCGTGTGCAGTGATGGCCGCAACTCTCGAATCTGCCGGAGATATCATCGTTCAAGGAATTCCCCTCCGTCGCATTGGATCTCCCGAGGACGTCGCCGGTGCTTGCCGCTTCTTGGCGTCTCGCGCGGGAGCGTACGTGAATGGAGCTACGATTACCCTCGACGGTGGATCCGTTGTATCGAGCAAGTTGTAGAATGTCTCAATTTTGGTTTGTGGTGGAATTCAGTACCTTACGATCGTATCGCTTGAGTCTTGCCGAAACCAGTGAGTGTTGCATGAGCACGAGGCGACAACGAGGTGCAGATTCTCGTTCATAGACCGTCGCGAGATGCTGAGCCGATCCGAGCTCGCTCGTCGCGTCTATCGTTCTCGTTCTTATCGCGAACAATGTCAAGCTGTGACACGGATCACAAATCGGTTACATAAGAGATTGCCTAAAATTCGGGGAGATTACGAAATCATTTCAACTCCAACGTGTTCCTCCACTTCTCTCCTTGCTTCTCTCTCTTCTTCTTCTCACTCTCTCTTTCAATCTTCACCCCTCGCCCTCACAACACACACACAACTCATTTGTCAGTACATCTACATGGCGGTCCTGTACTCAGGGCGCTTGGACGAATTGTACTCACCAAACTTCGTTTTTCTTCCCTTTTCTTCCCTTTTCCTTCCCTTTCTCCCCCCTGTAGACCATGGCACAATTCACTCTTTATTCGCACGGAGGAGGACCTAACGGATGGAGCGTCGCCTTCATTCTGAAGGCCCTAGGTCTCTCCTACGAGACGAAGTACCTCGATTTTGCGAAAGGTGAACAGAAATCGGAGGAGTTTTTGAAGCTATGCCCGAACGGACGTATTCCAGCGCTCGTCGATTCGGCTAACAACAAATTCTGCGTGTGGGAGTCCAAAGCCTGCATGAAATACCTCATCGCCAAGTACGATACCGACAAAAAGTTCGGCGTTTCCGGAATCGAAGACGAAACTCTCCTCGACACCTGGCTCTTCTTCCAAGCTTCCGGACAAGGACCTTACTTCGGACAAGCCGCTCACTTCAAGATGTTCGCTCCCGAGAAAATCCCTTACGGTAAGCGTCTCTTCGTCGACTTTCTCGAGTTTTCATTTTTCGCTCTCGCTGGTTTTCGCCGTTCTTACAACGCCTTTCCCCTTGACAGGTATCGAACGTTACGCGAAGGAGGTTCAACGTGTATTCTCTGTCCTCGAATCGGTTCTCAGCAAACAAGAATGGCTCGTCGGAGGAAAACTCACCATCGCCGATTTGGCTTTCATCACGTACGTCTGCTTCTTTCCTTATCTCGCTCCTTGACTGACACGAACTCGTCGTCTAGCTGGAACAACTTTGGTCTCCACGCTCTCCTCCCCGAGGGAGTCGATGCAAACAAGGAATTCCCCGCCGTCGTCAAGTGGCACTCGAAATTGCTCGAACTTCCTTACGTCACCGAGGCTCTCAAGGAACGTGATGAAGTCATGAAGCAATAGATGGAAAGTAGGAGGTTCTGTAGCAACAGACTGGATTTGTGGCTACACGTTGGGATTTGTTTGCAGTTTCGAAATAATGAACAAAAAGCAGTGATTTACCCCTCAAATGTTACCTCTGGTGCAAACTTGGTACGGCGCGCGTACAAGACGCTGCAGCTCGATCGCTGGAGTCGGTACAGTCGAGATGAAGGTGGCTGAGAACAGAAAGAGCTTGCGGAAGAGAGGTTGCTTTCTCGATCTCAGTGTCTAGTCGACCTGTCTCTGCGCGTGGGAAGCTCCACTTCGGGCTTGGACCATACTGAATGACAACAACGAATGCGAAGGAAAGAAAGAAACAGTAAATCGGAATCATGTACAACGAAAGACAGCTCTCCGACAAAGATCAAGCTTTGCCTACGAATCAACAAACGTCAGGCGCTTTCGGATGATAAAGACTCTACGACGAGCTCACCTTTGCCTTTATCTCCACCCGTACCAGGCTGTCGCTCATAAGCGTTTGGTATCGGCGTCGGAGGTAACTCAACGACAGTCTGACTCCCTCCCCCGTTGCTCCTCGTGGTTGATCCTCCCTCACTCGCTCCATGATTACAGTCTCCGTCGTGATGGTGATGATGGTGACGGTGTCGTCTCCGTCTCGACGAGGGTTGTGGTCTCGCTTCCCTCGAGTCGGCTGAACCAATCGAAGAATCCGAATCTTCTCCCGAAGAGTCACTTTCATCCGAAGACTCGTCGAACTCCTTCGGTTTATGATAGATACAACAGACTGTTCAACATCACAATTCGTCAGCAGGTTCGCAGAGATAGAGGAGAGGGATAGGAGAACTGACTCTTTGATTTCTTCCTACCCAATCCTTCATTATCTACCGTTTCCGCCGTGAATTGTACCCTCTGACCTGGTTGACCAGTCCCTCTCACTCGGACGGTCCCTTCGAGAGAAGGAGCGGGGTCTGGAGCGGAAGAAGATGAACCGGCTTCAGGTTGAGGAGGTGCATCGGTGACGGTCAGGGTGCGGGATCCGTGGGAAGCTGGAGCTGTGTTGGATGGTCTTGTTGCTTGCATAATGAATTTGGAGAGTCTGAGTGAATAGTGAGGAGGAAAGAGCGAGCTTGATATTCTCATCATTCGACTTCTAACTTCAACTCAGCAAAAAGACCCTTCAAGCACGCCAGGGTCTAGTGGTACCACTCAAACTTCGACAGATCGACACAAGAGTACGGGAAACCAAGGAGAAAGGAAAATTGTCGGAATCGACGTCAATCTCGAGTTGGAGCGGTTTCACACGCGTCGACGTAGCTAGAGGTGAGCCAACTCCTTATCATTGCTGTTGAGTGCCTGGGCAGGAGAGCTCGAGGATCGCACTGGGGAATGCAGCGCGCAAAGGTAGCGGGACAGCCGGACGTCCCCACTAGCTAGAGCCGCCTCTCCTTGACGGTCAAAATAGAGACAGTGTAGATAACAGGAGATGGCGGAGACAGCTAAGAGATGCATGACGAGCTCAGTCGAGAGGGATGAGCTGACCTAACTTCCGCGACTTGACTTCTATCCAGAGCCGAACTCAGCTGTAGCCATGTCGCAATCAACTCCTATACAACCATCAACACACTCTGAACATCGACCTTTACTCCCATCAACAGGGACTCCTCGATTCTCCCCCTACCCTCCAGCCGCTCTCCGAACTTCTCTTTTCCACCAATCCTTCCGAACGCCTTCCTCGAGCTCAACTCCGATACTCAGTACACCACGCTCGCTAACACTCCCTTCCCGTATCTCGACGCCGTACACGCCAATTGGAATCGTTCCACTCGTTCCTCAAAACACCCCTCTCAGCACTTCCTCCTCCTTCGGACCTCTTCGAACGACTTCTTCTCAACTCGCAAGTCTCTCAACGACGACGAAAAGAACCCAGAAGAACAACCCGTTCGAGAAGCTCAGTGCGAACGATTTCGATCAATTCGTGAATGGATTGAGGGAGAAAGTTAAGAATGCGTTGGATCCGGAGGTCGAAAGGAAACGCAGGAGGGAGGAACGAGAGGAGAGACAGAGGCTACGAGACGCGAAGGAGAAGGAGAAGGAACGAGAACAGATCGAGAGGGAGAAAATGGAAGAGGAGGCGAGTGGGACGAAAGATGTGTTTGGAGAGATCAAGAATGTCGTCGAGCACGATGACGAAGAGGAAGAGGAGGAGGTAGAAAGCGAGAATGAGAACCTCGTGAATGGGCAGCAGGTCAAGATTGATCCGAATCAGAGTAGAGGGGAAACGTCAGAGGAGGAGGAGTCGGTTGAACCCGAAAAACCGATGAAGAAACCGGTTGAGATCGTCCTGCTCGATAGCGACGAGGAGGAAGAGGTGGAAACAGAGAAGAATGAAACGATGTCGAGCGTCGGGGACGAGAGTTCTGCTGAGGAGGAATACTCTGGTAGTGAGGAAATCGAAGAGGATGAACTGCGGTCAGTGTTCCCTTCTTCTCCTTCACAACATCCAAGCGCGTGCTGATCATTTCCCATACCAGGTCAAGCTCTTCTCGCTCTCCCTCGCCAGATTCTCTATCTCGCAACTCCGCTCGACCTTCAGCCCACCCTCGACCTCCGATCGAATACCCTTCCCTTTCCGTCTCTTCTTCTCGTCAGTCAACGAACGAACTTGAAGAATCAGTCTCGGTCGACAACGATGAATCGAGAAGACTCTCTTCTTCACCAGACCCTCCAGCAGCTCGCGCTCGTCAGTCATCGAAACGGGAGAGATCGCCGTTGTTCAGACCGAGGAACGAAGGATCGGTATCGTTGTCGGCTCCTGAAGATTACGAGTTGGACGTCGAACGAGACTACTTCAGTCAAGAGGAAGTTGACGATGGTCAAGCTGACCTGTCGGCAGAGGAGAAGGGGACAGACGAGGAGAATCACGCCAATGTTTTCGAATCGCTCGTCAACGCTCCAGACCAACCAGGAGACGAACAGCGACAAGACTTTGAGGGATCAGAAGAAGAGGCAGAAGGCGAGGAGGACATGCTCGATTTACCTCCGGTTTCGCAAAGAGTCAAGAGGGATGCTTTCGGACGACCGATTCGATACCAAGAAGCAGATGGAACGGAAGGAGGAGAGTTCGAAGGGTACGAAGAAGAAGAAGGATTCGGGGAAGATTCAGCTGGAGAGGTTCAAGATTATCAGATTGACGAGTTTGTTGGAGCTGAGGAACCGATGAGAGCGAGTTACGGATTTAGGTTAGAAGACCTCGTCGAAGAGAGTGTCAAGGAGGCGGATCGAGTCGTAGAGGAAGCAGCAGCGGAGGAACCTGAGAATTTAGGAACGATTGAATTGGACGATTCAGACGACGAACCTCCGAACGAAACAGCTCCCGACCTCACTGTCCCTTCGCAACCTAAACCTGAACCTCAACCTGCACCAATCGACCTCCTTCTCTCCCAGACACAGACGATTCTTCCTGGTTCCGCCGATCCCTCCGACGTCCGATTCACTGAACCTTTCGAATTCGCAACTTCTGTTCTCCCTCCCTCCACGGATCTACCCACCGAACCCGCTCCTATCTCGCTTCCCCTGGCCGAACAGATCACGACACCCGTTCTCCCGTTCTCCCTTCCGCGACCAGAATCAGTTTTGCAAGGCGAAACCTCCTTCTACGATTTCCGAACTCCGCCGGAAGCTCAAACAGACTTTCTCGATGTCGATCAGGTGCGAATGAGAGAAATGGAACGATTACCGTTCTTGCAGGAAGCGGAGAATGGGAACGTGTTTGAGGGATACGAAGAGGAGGATGAAACGAAGAAGGAAAAGGACATGGAGTTACCTCAGGACGAAGAGATGCAGGTTGAGACTGAGATCGAAGCCGAAGAAATCGAGTCTGTCGGAAAAGGAAAGGAGAACGCGGGAGCGAAAGATGATTCTCCTCAGGGTGACGGAGAAGATCAAGGCGAGTACTTTGGGGAAGATGTGCCTGGGGATGAGGTTGTAGTTGGAGGAGAACTTGATTCGGAGGACGAAGGGTCTGGGTCAGGGTCGGGAGCCAGGGCGACCTACTCAGAAGAAGACTCGGAGGTAAGCACTATTCGTTCCAATCTTCGTTTCTCTCTCACTGACGCTCTACTCCGTCTGTTGACAGGATCTCGGACCTCGGATTCCGTACGAAGCGAAAGGAAAAGGCGTGGCTCTCCCCTCCCCCGCAGTCGACTCCGAGGACGACCTTTCTCGATTCGCTCTTTCCGATCCAGAAGATGGAGAGGAGCAGGATGACGACGACGAAGAAGATCCTTGGCAACTACACCTCCTCTACGATTACGACCTTGGCGATCTCGAACACATGATGCGAATTCTCTCGAAACAACTCGCTCGAGCTCAAAGTGAAAGAATGTATCAAGACATTCTTTTGAAGCTTCAGGACGTTCAGGATGTCTATATCGATAAAGGTGGAGAAATTCTCGATACGAGCGATCAGGAGGAAGAAGAGGAAGAGCAGATGGAAGAGATGGATGGAGGAGAAGCGAGTCACTTCGATTCAGAAGCAGGACCGTCCGAGTTCGATCAAGCGTCGGATGCTGAAGCTCAACCTCACTCGCCTGACCGCTCAGCTTTCGAACACCTCGAGGAGAAGGAGGAGGAGGAGGAGGAGACCAATCTCGATGCCGCGGATCAACACGCTCGAGATCAAGTCCTTGCAATCGCCTCTCAGCTCGTCGACCTCCAGTCTTCCTCGAACCCTTATCCTTCCCTTCGTATCGGCTCTTCATCAATTGATCATCCCGAAGAGACTTTCTCGAGTCACTTCCGTCAAGAAGACGCTCCTCAACCGAAACTCGATGATCCGATCAACCTTCCTCCTCCTCCAGCTTCCGTCACCGATGTCAATGAACCTATCGAGTCACAGCAACAGGATGAAGAACTCGAGATCGAAAGAGTCGTCGCGGATGAGCAACAACCGATCGAACTACCGAAAGGAGAAGAAACGACCGTCGATTCGGAGATGAAGGAGCAAGTCGACAGCGCCGATCGAGTCGAGACGCAAGGAGACGAAGGAGGTTTGTCGATAGTCGACGATGATGAATTTGTCGCGCCGTCGGTCGCCGAAAAACTTCCCATCGCGTCGAAACAAGCCGCAAATCTCGACGAAACGTCTCCGATTCCCGAGATTCAACAACCTGTCTCTTCGACTTCCGAGATTGACGGTACACCTAAACCTTCTTCACTACTCCCGGAACGACCAGTCTCCGCAGACGTCATTGAAGACGCAAAATCGCCTCAGGACGAAATCTCGGAACCGAAAGTTTCGCCTCCATTGAAGGAAACGGCCTCGACATCGCCTGGAGTTGCCTCAAGCTCCATCGAGCTCGTCCAAACATCGAAAGACAAACCGACCGACGTTGATTCATCCATTTCTGTCGAGTCGAATCGAACCTCAGTTCCCAAGCTTTCCCCCTTCGTCCCACTCCCGCCCTCGTCCACGCCTTCGATTGCACACCCTTCAGGCCCTGATCTCTCTCACTTCTCTTCACACTTCCGCTACGAGCCCGATGGACCTCCTCCTTCCCTCGACGCACCTCTCAACTTGCCAGCTCCCCCATCAGCGGTTACGAATGTCGACGAGCCCATTATTCGCGAACAACAAGACGAGGAACTCGAGCCCGAGATTCAAGTTTCGAACGAGGCAGAAATCGCCGAGATGCACAACTTGAGCGAAATGGTCGATCTCTCGCACGACGTCAAACCGAAAGAGGCAAACGACTTTGAAGAATCCCAACCCGAGACGGACTCAATGATGGTTATCGACGACGATGAACCTGTCGCGGGCGTCGAAACTCCTGAAGTTCAGACGCAAGAGAAGGAAATGGAACCTCAAATCGTCGAACACCGAAGTCGAATTGGAGCTACTCCACCTCCTCCTTCCACATCAACTCACGTCGAAGAGCAGAAGGAACAAGACTCGATGATCGTCGAGGGCTCGGCACCGCCTCAGAACCCAGCTCTCACGTTGTCCACCCCTCCTCGTTCTCCCTCTCCCTCTGAATCCGCTCTTCCTCCTCCTTCCGATTCGACTCTCGCGACTGCTCAATCAGTCCCTTCCTTCTTGACACACCCTGCTCCTGAACCTTCGTCTCTCACCTCGGCGGCGGACGAGATTCGATTTGACGACATCGCTGCAGAAGACTCGGACGAAGCCTCTCCCTCAATTTCAGATGACGAAGGTGGCAGCGAGGCTGAGATCGCCCATGAACTCCTCAGTCCTCACAAGATACTCGGCGGAGTATTGGGATTCGCAGGAGGAGCAGACGAATTCGGAGAAACTATCGTGATGAACTCTGATAGCGAGGAAGAAGAGGAGGAAGCGGTCATCGAGAAGCAGTCGAACGGCGATCAAGACGAAGGAGTCGAAGAGCTCGATCTCGATTCGGTCAAGATGGCTCTTCGAAGGCAGAACGAACTGGACGAAGAGGAGGAGGAGGAGAATCAGCGTCAAGTTTCCGAGCCGCCGTCTTCTGAGCCTATCAGCTACGCCAGCTCGAATCCAGATGAGGAGTCTAGCTTGAATGGTCTGATGTATGAACCGGACAACACGTTTCTAGACGACTTTGGCGGAGGTCCCGAAGAAGGCGAAGTCGAAGAGGTAAGATCGTCTTTCGCTATTTTGTTTTTCCTAGTTCTGCTGCTCACGCTGTTCGTTCGATACTCAGCTTCCTGAAGTCGGCGATCTCGGAGCATCGCCAACTCGTGCCGAATCGTCGTCGATCCGAATCCACGACGTTCTCGAACCGGGAGAGTGGGATCCTTCTCGACCTATCGAGTTCGGCACTTCAACGTCAACAGATGAAGTAGACTCGAGCAGATCCAGTAAGTTTCGCTTCCGACTTCTAAACTGAATCGTTTGCCTGACTGACTCGCGGCTTCCGAACTTTCCAGCTGGCGCCCGAGACATTGACGCCGAAGTGCAACCACCTCAAAATGTCCCAATCGTAGGCGAGGAATCAGATGTTGTCGCAGTCGTCGAAATGAGTGAAGAAGACGGAGTCGAGAAGACAGAAGGGACGAGCGAGGTAAGTTGATCTCTGCAGCGCGACTCTCTCAGACTCTGACGCTGACTCTTCGTGTTCATTCCCGCCTTGCATCTAGTCGACGCCGATTGACTCGGAACTCTCGAAGGCAGTCGCGGAGAGCGTTGTCGAGGCTCTTGCAGCAGAAACTGAATCGATTGGGCACTTTCCATTTATTGAGGTCGATCCCGAAGTCATCGAGGAAGCACTTCACCCGACTCAACACGAGACGTCGAATGAAGCTCAAGCCCAACGACTTGAGGAGAAAGAGGAAACGACGAATGTCGTTCCCGAACTCAGAGTCCCTTCACCCGATTCGACAGTCAAATCTCCCTCTGCAGCTCCCCCTTCTTCGGAGTCTGGAGACGAGGTCATTCTCGTGACTCGACCATCCCGACGATCTCGACCAGAATCTTCAACTCCACGCGAAATCAAGCCTTCGACCATCGGACGTCGCTCGCTCGCATCTGATACCCTCGAAGTACCTTCTCCCGTTCGCCGTTCGTCTCGACTTTCGAGTACCGGCCCACAAGCCCCTTCGTCGTCCGCAATTGACTCTCCTTCTACCTCCTCGCCCTCGACGTCTTCGAAAGGGAAACGTTCTCGTAAATCAGACGAATCCAGCGCAGAAGTTGCGAATCCCTCGACGCCAATCATCAAGAAGGCGAGAAGAAGTGGTCATCCAGTCAAATACGTCATCGAAAGCGAAGAACCTGCACCTCCGACGAACCGAGGTTCGCTTCGAGTTCACCACCATCACCATCATCTCGAAGCGAATTCGACTCCTTCGACTTCTTCCTCCTCCTCGACTAAGTTTGAACCGCCTCTCACTCGATCTCGATGTCATTTCACGCGGTTGAAAGTTTCTTCAGTCTCAAACCAAAATTCACTTCCTTACGAATTTCTCGTTCCAGCCGTGAGCCTCTTCACTTCCCATTCTATTTGACCAATCTGACAGATCTTTCTCCATGCAGTGCGCTTTAACCTCGCCGATAGCCATCGAAACGATGAAACGATCTCGAGTGGAAAATCTGGGCCCTATCGAGGAATCAATGCACTGCCGCGGGACCCCCTTGGGAGGAAGAGGATTTGACTCGGACGCGGCGAAAGTCATGGACGATCGACACCCTCGCAAACTCGTTCCGGACGAAGACGTTCTCGACGTGGTCTTGAGAATCGTAGGAAGTGAGATCTTTGATGAAGGAGAAGTCGAGCTTTTACCTCGACAAGTTCAGGAGGAGGAGGAGGAGGAGGAGGAGCGAACGGAAGGGGCTGAAGATGAGGACGACAGAGAAGAGGGAGAAATCGAAGAGGGACAGGTTGTCGAATGAACTCGCGAACTTTTGTAACCTGAAAAATTGTGTTTGTGGAAGAATAATGAAATTGTTGACAACATGACTATACGTACGAGAATGCATCTGGAAAGACTACATACGAGGTAACTGCAAGAAATAACGATAGGAGGTTTCATTCGCCATTATCCGAAAAATAAAAGAGTCGTTTCCTTTCCTTCTTCGGCAGAACTTGAGATCCTTCTCCTTGACTCGAACCGACCCGTTCTCCGTTCGCTTCCCCGTTTCCGAGGTCCCCATCTCCGAGTCCCTTCTCTGTTCGTTCCTTCCTCGCTCGAAAATCGGACACATCCAACGCTTGATACGTTGGGACATGGAGGTTCGTCCAAGACCACGTACGAGAAGCGACGGCTCCCAGCCCGGCATTCGTCGATCCAGTAGTAGTCGAAGGTACGGCGGGAGCGAGGGAAGAAGACGAGTGATGAGGACCGGCGATCGAGGTCAGATTCGTTGTAGAAGGGGTCATCGTCAATCCGCCCTGTTTGATTCGGTTCGAAGTTCCTCCTCCTCCTCCTCCAGATGAGTTTGAGGTTGAAGGACGATCAGGTCGCGATGAAGATCCGGAACGAGCTCTATGCATCATCGCGCTACTTGTTCCTTTTCCTCCTCCTGCGCTCGAACCAATCGACGAAGAAACGATTCCTTGCCAATGATCGGAACTCGCTGCAGTCGACCTCCGGGAAGATGATGAAGTTCGAACTGAAGAGTGCGAGGGACCGAACGAGGAGGTCGCAGAAGAAGGGGAAGAGTGAGGGTGGGAATGAGAAGAAGAGGGTCGTCGAGGTCTTTGATCGTGTTGTCTCGAGGAAGATGAGAACTGATGACGCTGTTGGTAGGTAGAGGGAGCTGGAATAAAAGTCGATGCGGTGGAAGAACTCGATGGAGGAAGTGAAGAACCCGAAGGAAGGGAAATTTCTCCAACCGCGTTCAGACCGCTCAACCCTGCTGTAGAATCGGTTCGTTTGAGTCCACTCCATCCTGCGAGAGGTCCAGCTCGGTTGTCGTATGATTTCGATAGACTCGAGCCTAAGAGAGCGAGAGAGGCTGAAGAGGAAGTCCGGCGAGGTGCGAGGGAAGATTCGAGAGCGAGTGGAACGGGTCGAAGGAGAGAAGTAGTTGTTGTCGGAGACCCGAAGGACAGACCTTTGCTCCTCGGTGCAGGCAGAGATCCTACGAACGGTTGAGGAGGATCCGAACCGGCGATGAGCGGAGATGTCGTCGGAGGCGGTCGGGAACGAGCTCGAGAAGGAGGAAGGGAAGGATGGTGAGACTTTCGCGAGCGAGATCGAGATCGGGATTCGGAACTTGCTACAGAGTCGGAAGCGATTCGAGCTGTTTGAGGTCGGTCGCCGGCGGGAGATGATGAAAAAGAACCGGGTTCGCTGTAACGACCGTGAGTCGGAAGAGGGGGACGAGATCGGCTTGAAGAGGCTGGAGGTGGACCGTTCAAAATTGGAGTCATACTCCTTAGTGAGGAAAGAGCGGAAGGTGGTCGGTCTGTGCGACAAAAACGGACAAAAGTTCAAGCGAGGTCTGAAAGGAGACGGTTTTCGAAAGATGCTCACGAGCTTGCGCTGATCTTCCTTCGCGATCTGACGCTTCACTATCACTTCTTCCCATCATAGCGATCCCATCGACGCTCCTCACTCGATTGAAAAGCCCAGCTGAGAACCCTCCATTCCCGATACTCAAACTTCTCGCGTTCCGAGTTTCGCTGACGCCGGAATCTGCACTATCAGTCGAGTGCACTCTTTCCATGAGCGAAGGTCGATAAGAATAAGCTCCAGACGAGTGAGCACCACGAGATTGTCGTCGGGAGGAGAAATTGAGCAGAGGAGGTGGTCCCTGATAAGATTGTTGCGAAGGGAGAGAGTTCAAGGAAGAATTCGAGGGGTGCGAAGTCATGGCGTTCGACGGTGAAGTGCGAGCGAGAGTCGAAGAACCGGAGGAGACGGAAGGGAATGGGAAACCGGAAGAATCTAAATAAGGTGCAGGATTCGAACTCGGTGCGGCAGATAGTATAGGAGAGAGTCCGCGTTCCCCAACGGAGGAAAAGGCGTAAGAAGTCGAACCCGTTGAGGACACTCCAGAAGATCTCCGCCGAATCATCTGTGCGTAAGGCGATTCCGATTCGAAATCGCCTGAATTTGGCGAAGGGAGCGGAAATGAAGCGGGAACTGGCGAATCTGAACCTCCTCCTAGGTGAGCGACGGCAAGTTGATTCCTCGCTTCGTCGATCTGCTTGCATTCCTCGCTGCAGTAGAGCGTCGAAGCGATTTCGGCAGGTCGAACTTGGCTTGTCGCCTCCTGCTTCGCTGCAGTGTCCTTCGTTTTACCCTTTTCCCGTTCCGCTGCTGAGCCGGCTCCTGCCACTGGTGCTTTCTTGCCTCCATTCGCAGTCGTTGTTGTTGTCGTCGTCTTCATGGGAGCGAGGGCGTGCAAATTAGCATGTGAAGAATTCCTTCGATGAACGCCTCCTCCTCCCGCCGCATGGTGACCTTTCCCTACCGATCTATTCCTCTTGAGGCCTCCGCTCGACGAAGCGTTTGATTTCGTTCCTCCATTCGAAGTTGAGGAATGACCCGAACCGGTTCTTTTCAATTTCGGTGCCGTATTGCTGGGAGGGGGATGATGATTCGATTTCGAGGAAGAAGGAGTTGGATTCGGCGCCGTCGGTACATGGTTGACTGAAGTCGCGAGTCGGTTGGGGGGAGGGGAAGGTGCGGAGGACTGTCGAGTGAAATCGGCGGGGGGAGAAGTCGGGTCGATCTGTCGGTCGCATACGATACAGTACAGTTCGAGATCAAAGTCGTATCCCCCTTGGTCGTCCGCCATTTGACTGTGCCCGTCCTCTGTTGAAGGAAAGTCGACGAGGCGGAAGTCAATTGACCTGAGTTGAACAAAAGAGAGTGCTTATCAGCTGAGCGTTCCCGTGTAGTTCCAGCCCGAGCGCGGGAGAGATAGCTTACACGCTTCCAGATTATTGTAAGCGAAGATGATGTGAGAGATGAAGCTGAAGAGGGTTGAAATTTATCCGACTCGAAAGATCCTTTCGCGCCTCGGCCAAAAATCTCTCGCACGAATTCTCTTGCTTTCAGCTCAACTTTTTTTCGCTGAACTCTCCTTGAGGTGGTAGTACGAGCTCGGGAGGCCCCAAGGCATTCCCCCCTCTTGTAACTCGACATTCTGTCGCGCTCCGTGCCTCCCAAATTCGCGGTTTGAAACCTTCGAGGTGAGATGCAGTCGTCTCATACTCCGATTCGTTCCGTTCTCCCAGCTGAGCGACGAGTTAAATTACATTCCTCCTGTATCCAGTCTAATCGAGAAGATCGAAAGCAACAAGTGCAGGAGAAAAGATAATTGAGTTTTGTCTCTCTTCGCAAGGTCGAATTCCGGTTCTTCTCTCAGACCACGATACGACGCGATAACGTTCTACCGATTTCGTTAAGCGGCTTGGGGACCGATACACCGCTTGACGTCTCGGTTGCGTTCAAGAGCTTTGAAGTTGTGCCTTCCGTTTCGTGGATCTTCAAGCGCCGTACAGTTTCCGGAGCGGAGCTTAGGATCAAGCGAGTAGCGACGACTTCGCAACACGTCGTGAGTACATCATAGTGACTCCTTCGGCTTGCTTCCTGAGTCTGTGTGCTTGTGTCGTTGGACGAAAACAGCGCAAAGCGGTCATGCGAGATTTTGGTGTCATCGTGCAAAGCTCAATCTGTCGCAAGTCCTTTCGCCTTGATTCTCATGGTTCCGACCACAGACAGGTTGAAGCGCGTGCCGAAGAGGCGAGGAACTGCAGCCCCGGGGGGACGGCTGCTGGCGTGCAGTTACGAATGCTGGCTTTCAGAAAAGGAGGAGTTTTCAGCGAGGTCAAAATCCACTCTCAACGTTAAGAGGGCGAGTTCGCTGCCTGTTCACTGCGATCAGTCACGAGACATAGAGTGTCGTATCTAGCGAGACTCGAGGCTGAAGAGCAAAGCGTGTCAAGACAGAGTGATCCAAACGAGGAAAGAAATTCGAGCTCGTCAACGATGTAGGAGGTCGAGATCGTTGCAAAGTAGCCGTGATGTAGACACAGTCAAGAGGTGCACGACGAGACAGCTAGTCAGGCGTAGAAGGCACCGAATCTGAGAAGAGACGCAAAACAGAGCGAGAAATGAGAGCGAACGGAGACAGGCTCGAAAGAAGACATGAACGACGTTCCAGTTGATTTCCTTGAGAGAGATATAAAAGAGAGAAAGATAGAGAGAGGACGCGAAAGCGAGATACAGCCAAGAGTGAACGAAGAGAAGAAAGGAAAGAGAAAGCTGTTATCGATACTACAAAAACTACACTAATCCGTTTGGTAAAACTGTGGGTTGTCAACTGCCGACTTTTGAAGAAGAAAGGAAGAGAAGAGAAAGAGGAAGTAGTAACAAGAGGGTCGAGAGAATGAATACTTCTGAAGTTGCGACTTTACAAAACGACGATGGAGAGAAGAGGAAGGAACGACGGGGAGAAATGCGAGATGATGATGGTGATGAAGATGGTTAGTGACCGTCGACTTCGGCGAGCGAGATCGAGTTAGTTGCCGAGCGTTGGAGTTGTTGAGAGTGACCGATCCAACCTCCTCCTCCGTAAACCGGAACGCTGTTCGCAGATTGAGTCCGAGTAAGCTTGAGACGGCTGGGAATGTTGGACAGAGTTTGGGAATTCGAAGACGATGGTGCCCTTTGGAAAGACGAGTGGAGGGTTGCAGAAGGAGCCGTCGAGAGGACGGCAGGACTAACTCCTTCAGGCATCGCAACGCGACGATCTTCCATCTTGGCGATGATGTCGCTGAACGTGACGAAATCGGCAGGACGAGCGAAACCTTCGTTGACTCCGAGGAACGAGAGGGCGACTTTGAGAGATGCGTAAGCTTCGTCGAGCGAGACGGAACCTTGAATCGGAGCTGGACCTTGCTGGACCGGAGTAGGAGGGGCGGGAGTCGAAGTCGAACTGCGACCTTGGAAAGGAGCTCCTCCAGAGATCGTTGCACGACGAGCGGGAGAAGTTGAAGTGGAAGAAGAGGTCGAGCGATCGAGAGGTTGCTGATTTGGGTATCTTTGATGCGTGGAATCGAAGGTTTGAGAAGAAGAAGATGAGAACATGGGCTGTTGTTGAAGTGGAGAAGGGGCGAAAGAGGGTATCTGAGACGGTTCGAAGTAGGATCCGTGAGCGGGAGTCGAAGGCATCGAACACGAATCTCCGGGACTGGTGCGGAACGATCCGTATGCTGAACTCGTAAGAGGAGTTCCGTTGCCGTTCGCCGAAGAGAACGCAGTGAGACCGGAGTAGATCGAGTTTGAAGAAGCAGTCGAAGCCGAACGATGGTGACTGAACGAAGGTGCTGGAGACGCAGTGTAATCGGCTGCAGGAAGGAGAGAAGATGTAGTGGACGTGCCGAGATCGAAGTTTGCGAGGGAAGATTGAGATGACGAAGTCGAGAGAGTTCCGAAATGAGGTTGGAAGGTTGCGAGCTCGTAAGGAGGGACGAAAGACGACTGCTCGAGTTCGGTCGAGTACGAGTACTGAGGATGATGGTCTTGGTACGTCGCTCGACCGAGTCCAGTAGCGGGAGAGTGATCGTCGAGAACGAGGGAAGAGGGAGCGCTAGGACCGAAGCGAGAAGGAGTCGTTACGTCGCGAGGCGAGTCGGTTCCGGATCCAGAGAGCATAAGTGGTTGAACAGATCCTCCAGTCGCGACTCGAGAATGAATCGTCGAATGGGTCGGAGTCGATTCGGATTCCATCGAGATGTCGCCGAAAGTACCTCCATGAACGTCCGAGGTACTGCGGGCGACGGGAGAGTTGGCACGACTATGATCGAAGGAGAAGGACGATTGCGAACTCGCAAGACGGTGGAGACTCTTCGAAGCTTGAGTCGGTCGCTTGTGTCGAGCACTCCTCCTGATCATCGACTCAGCCTCGACCATCTGTCCATCGCGTTCACCCTCCTCCTCCTCCTCCTCGTCCTCCGCTCGTTCAACGTGATTCTTCGAAGAAGCTCCTACGACGTCGTCGAGACTGATCGATTGGCGACTGTTGTGTTTCGACATCGACGGGGCGGGGACGGAGACAGACTCGTGTCTAACGAAAGTTCCATCTCGGATCCCGGCTCGAGACTTGAAACCTTCGAGCCAACTCTGGCTCGCCTTGAACGCTTCGTACCCGTGCAACCTCGAGGCGACAACTTTGGCTTGAGATTGAAGGGCGGCGTCGGAGAGAATCGTTCCGAGGGAAATTTGCTCGTGAGCCCAGGCAAAGAGCGCCTTGTCGATAGCGGGGTAGCGACCTTTCATCGGGAATGGAGGAGAATCGGGAGAGCCTTGAGGGGTGAGAGAAGAGAGGTTCGGGGTTCGTTCTCCAGCGAGGTCTTCTTCTTCTCCTTCCTCCTCCTCGTGATCCGACGCGGGATGAGTCGAGACGGAACGAGACTTGTTGCGATGACCTCCGAGCTTCCTACGGCCGTTCGGTTCAGGTTCTTCCCACTTTTCCGAGAGCCAATGTTCCTTCTCCTTGAGCGTTTTCGAGATCGTACTCCTCTCGTAGTTAAAGACGCGACCGATATCGTCCTGCTTCATGTTCGGATGCGCTCGTGCGTAGAGGCAGATTTCTCGACGTTGAGCGTTCGTAAGTCGACGACCAGATCGATTCCCTTTCGTCGGCGAGAAATTCTTGGTTGGTGAAGCGACACCCGAGTTCTTCCTCGTATGTTTCAGGGTATTCGAGCGAGCGCTCGTCCTACTCGAGATCGATCCAGTTCGGCGAGGTGCAGTCGAAGACGAGAGGACAGATTCGGGGGGACTCGAGGCGGTTGAATCGGCGCGGGAATGAGTGACGACCGACGAAGAAGAGGTTGCGCTCGGGCTCGTGTACCTAACAGAGGCGCTTGGATCGATCGTAGCCGAGGCTTGAGAGCTGAACGAACCGGGAGACTCGCGGAAGGGAGAGGGAAGGGGGTTCGAAAAGAACGGGGAATTCGGCGACGACAATGCCGAGGGTTGGATCGAGCCGGAGTGTTGGGAAGCGAGTGACGAGGTACGAGAGCGTCCAGAGGAGGAGAAACTCGTCGAAACCGAAGTTGCGTAGGGCTGTGTACGAGACGAAAAGTTGATCGAAAGAGGGGTCGGATGAATGCAGAAAAAATGGGGGTGGGAAGTCAGCTTCGAACTCGTCATACCTCGACCGCAACACCTCCAGTATCATCGAGAACGGCGAAGATGCTTACCTGGTTGCGAGTTGAGCGAGTTTGAAGCCGTGTTTGGTGATAACTTTCCCTCGCTTCTGGAGCACTTTCCAACCCTTCCTCCCGCTTGACCGGCTGAACCTCGTACCCAACTGATTCCTCCTCGATTCCATTCATTTCCATCGAGAGATTGAAGCCTAAACCCTGCGAGGTCGAGTCGAGAGCTCCATAATCGCTGAAACCGTTTTCTGGAGAGAACTGCCCGTAACCATCGTGATACGCCTCCGGTTGGTGATCAGGGTATCCGAGGTGGTTCCATTCACTACCATGAGGAGAGTAGAGGTCGTGCGTTGCGTAGTTGGCCGAGGGTTCTTCTAGTCCAGCAGCGGATCTCAATTGGCTTGAAACTGTCCTGAGTCGTTGAGGGAAGCTGAACCCGGCGACGCTCATGCTCGAGGGACTGCCGATAGGGGTAGGGTACCGGTTGAACGGATCGAAGCGGCAATCGGAGAGGGGAGGGAGACTCTAGAGAGCTGCAAAGATTCGAAGAGCCTTGCAGGCGGTCAATTTTCCAAGTTTCCTGCCTCCTGAGCGAGAACGAGACTCACGGATAAAGGTCCCTGTACTAGGATGACAACCACCTAAGGTGTACGATGCGCAATCGGTCGAGGCAGGCGAGCAAACTGGGAGCAAATGGGGAGAACTGCTCTCTCTCTCTCTCTCTGAAATTACCGCTTCCCCTTACGCAAAATCGCTGCTCAATAGCTCTTCCAAATTTTTGAAATTTTTCGGTACCTTACTCCTAGACCTCTCATAAGGTCCTCACACAAAAAGCTCTTCACTTTGTAATTGCGTCGCAACGCCTCAAGATTGAACCTTGTTCACTTTGTCTATTCAACCAGTCGATACATTACAGTACAGTAGAGTAATGTGATCTAGAGATCAGACGCCGGACCAGAGTTTTGAGACGGAGTTTCGCAGAAGGAAGGAAATCGTCTGAGGTTTGAAATCCATGCTCAATCGCTTCGCAGCTTCACTTCTCCCTTCGACAGGCTAGCTGCTCTCGTGACGAGATCCGGATGGCGGGGACAACCATACGGGAACAGTCTGTCCGCAAATTCCGTTCGGTATGGCTTCGAGAAAAGTTCCCTTTCTTCTCTGTGCGAAATGAGGCTCGACTCCCTACCACTGACTAATAGGAGTATTGTGAGCCCCGGGACGTCTCCCTAGCGACACAAAAGAACACGGCAAGCCTCTGTGGATTCGAGAACCCATCGCCATTCAGCGCAAAAAACTCAAGTTGCGAATCGTCGAAACGTCGCCGACGAGCTCGAGATTTCGTACTTTCCCCTCGTTCGGCTGGAACCCTTACTAGCTAAGTCGTACCGTCTACGGCAAAGTACGATAGCTTCTGTGGCTGGATGCTGTATCGCTACGAGCGAATTTGCAACCAAGTTTAGCGTCGAGCACTCCAAGGATTCAGACATTCCGACGCGGACTCGCACTTTCTGGCGGCGATTCCGACTTGCAACCACTTGGATTAGTCTCGTCTGTAGTGTGAGCTATGCTGCGATGGGAAAGCCGCTGAGTTGCGTTCGTGCGGAAAACGAAAACCGGCAATGAGAAGGATTCGTCGCCCGCCTCTCTCTCTCCCCCTCTCGATTCACACCCTCGATTTCGCTCGCTCGGTGAGTGTTTTTGATTGAATCCCCTCGGCGACGGTTCACTCCGACGGAGACCGTCTGTCCCCTCCAGCCTGACTTCTTCTTCTTCGCCCAGTGTACGCTAGCTCCTTGAGCTCTGGAGAGCGAAGTTCGACGAGCTTTTGAGCTTTGGAGAATCGCTTCTTCCGGCGGGATCCGGTGAAGATCAGGTACAGTACATCATCTCACCCTCGTCGATAAGATTTCTGATTATCGATCCGCGCCAAAATCGTTAGCGAAATCTCCGCTTGAATCTTACAGTAAGACAGGGTCGTTGTGACTGCGAGCGCCGAGGGAGACTCGAGTAGAGTGGGAAAGTCACTTCCTTCAGGCGCACGGATCTCAGAGCAGAGCAAAGAGAGAGCAAGAGAGAGCCTCTCGCTGTTCGCCGCTTGATCTCCCACGTTGTTCGAAGCACCACGTTTCGTTGCAATCTGAAGTTCTCAAACGGGTTTGTCGCCGTTCGAACCGGAAAAGCGGAAGCGGACCGAAACGGATTCTCAAGGTGAACTCCTTCTGGAAGAAGTCGAAACCTCTTCGCCAAAGTCTACTTCGATCGGCATAGGACACATTTTCCGCTTACTAGTAGCACAAACAACCCAGAGGAGAGCATCTGGAGGGAGATTCGTGAGTCTCCGCCCAAACCATTCTTCATCTAAAAACGCTGATGTTGAATGATCTCACCTCTGGTAGAGTCAATGAGTGCTCGAAAGTGCTCATACAATCTATAGCTAGCTACTCTGGGGCGAGAATGAACACCAAGCCCTCGAACGCCTTCAGTTCGTCGAATGAACCTCCGAAGAAGAAACGGTGAGCCTTCTGGAACCGTCGGCTTAAGTTGAGTCGCCGTAGCTTACCTGCTGATCTCCTACAGGAAGCTCCCGAGTCTTGACGACACTTTCTCCGACCAGCGTGAGCCTGTTTGATCCCTCCTGCGTTCGATCTCTGCCAGCTGACCCTGAAGCTCCCTGCAGCTCGAGCTACCGATTCTCCAGCGTTACATGAAGGTCGTAAACGGGTACAGCCTCACGTGGCGGGTCAATGGGCAGCACACGTCTACGTAGATTGTGAGTTTTGGTTATTGTCTTCACAAGCTCCTCGTATCTGATCCGTAACATCATCTCGACAGTGGTTCTCGATCCGACCCTCAGGAGAGTCGTCGGGAACGCAATCGAGCACGTCAAGACGTCTCCTCCGAGTGAAAAGGGATACATTCATTCCTACTTTAACTCAGAGGGCGATCCAGGGGAGGAAGAAAGGAGTTCGCTACACGTGTCTTTGAGTCGACCTCTGTACCTCCAGACGAACCAAAAAGCCGACTTGCGGACGGCAGTCGCGAAAGTCGCAGCCGAATTCAAAGGGTTCGTCTCTTCTTGATTTTCCTGCCTGCAAGGGGAGACTTGCTCACTTTTGGTTTCGGCAGATTCGAAGCTCGATACAGCTCTTTCGGTATGCTAGAGAATGACGAAAAAACTCGAAGGTTTCTCGCAATCGAAATCGGTCAAGGCTATCAAGAGGTGTGTTTTCATCGTTGCTTTGCTCCGAAAGACCACTCATCGCTGACATTCGTGACCATAGCTCAAGGATATCGTCAAGAAGCTCGACGTTGAGCTCAAGTCGATGCGACTCCCTTCTTACTACGAGAGCCCTCGATTTCACACTTCAATCGCCTGGACAAGCCTCGATCAGAATGACACCTCAAACTCGCCGCCTTTCGAAGAGCAACAGCTCAAAGAACTCGATCGGATGTTTGGAAGGCGACTGAGGCAGGACGAGTTGTGGGTCGGAGAACTAATCCTCAAGATCGGGAAAGACGTTCACCGATATAGGCTCGCGGGATAAGAGTGTATACATTGCGGGTTAGATAGTTGTTGGGTATCGTATGCGAATGCGAAAAAGGTATCAGGAAAGAGAGAAAGCGAGAGTTAAGCCGGAACAGGGAGACTCGCGATTGCCGTGAGCCAGTTCGAAATGACGGTTTGACCGCGCTGGTTGCACGCCTGATGTCAGCGCCGAAACTCACGTGGAAGCGAAAGAAGAACGACTCACTTCGAGATTGAGGATTCGAATACGCTCGTCGGGTAAATGAGCGCTATCGCTACTAGTTCCAAGCGGCAGGTGGACAGAGTCGGCAGAGAACTCTCGTTCGAGGAACGGTAACGACGGGATACTACCTCCTTCGCGAATATAGAGCGGTTCGATGCCCCACTCGGTCTCGATACACTTTGCGAGGGCAGAGAAGTAAGGGCTCTTCAGATCACCGAGCCACCAATCGCTGACGTGACTGATGTCGACCTGTACGACCCAACGAGTCAGCCTCAACAGGGCACGTGTGGGTCGTTAATGGGAAGCTTACTGTGAGCTTATTCCGGGTGCGCAAGAGTGAGAAAGCTCGTTGCAGGTGGAGCTTGAGCTTTTCGACAATGTCGAGCAAAGACTGGTCGGGAACGATACGAATCGAGATCGAAGCAGTCGCCGAACCAGGAATGAGGGTCTTTTCGGCCCCTGGAACCGAAACTTTGTGAACCGAGAACGCAGGTTGTCGCCAACTGAAGAGAAATCGGGGTGAGCTGTTTCCTATGGCAGATTAGAGGCAGAAGAGGAACGTACCGAGTGACGAGAGACGTGAGGGGATCAGAAATGTGAGAGTGAGAGCTCAGACGTTCTTTCGAATGAGCACTGCGAGCAAAACTGAGTCAGTCCTCGAATTCCGACAAACGTTGACGAGAAGCCGAGAACTCACTCGGTACATCGTTCTATGACAGCTTCGTACAATTGACGTTCCGAAGCCTCGAGGGATCTCACGTCGTCGAGGAATCCAGGGATCCGAACTCGACCGTCCGCGTCGGTCAAAGTTGCGAGTAGTCGAACAAGATCGTTCAACGGTTCGCTGATGACTCCTCCGTGTATACCACTGTGTAGATCAGGCTGATCACTCTCGACCTAAGTTGCCAATCCAGTCAGCTTGTATACGACACTTTAGATTAATAGTTCGCGCACCTTGATCGTAGCGTGAATCACTCCTCGTAGGCCGAAGGTCAAGCAAGGAATCTCTTCTCCAATCCAGTAGGAATTGCTGTCAACAGAAGAGATCAGTTTGCGAGTTCCAGCAAGGAGAGAAAGAACAGGACGAACCTGACGAAAATAACGTCGATTTCGCCGATGAGCTCCTGCAAGCTTCAATGGATCGTCAGTCACCCGGAGCGTCTGAAGCGACTGATCATTCGAGCAGACTTGCCCGATTCTTCCGGATCGCATCTTGGAAACCTGCACTACCAGTTTCTTCTTCACCTTCGATGACCATCACGAGATCTACCTCCAGCGCTTGTTTCGCTCGTAGCTCCGAAGCAGCCGCAGCGACAGCAAGCATTGGTCCCTAACACGCTAAAGTGAGCTTCTTGGGTCATGTTGTAAGAGGAGGGTATTTGCTCACTTTGTTGTCTGTAACTCCTCGTCCGTAGATCCATCCATCTTTCCCTGACATCTCGAATGGCGGATACGTCCACTGTTCCGTCGAGCTCGCAGCGACGACATCGTAGTGGCCGTAGCAGAGAACTCGTTTCCGTCGAGGGGCTTCGAACCGATTCGGTTTCAGAGGGGCGTTCGCTCGAAAAGTAGCAAGAATGATGGGATTCTTGCCGGGAGCGCCCGGTAGCTAGAGCAAGAGACAGTCTAGGCGTCAATTCTTCTCTAGAGAAGCAAGAGAAGGAAACTCACGAGAGCAGTTTCAGCACCGAGGGCACGAAGAACTCGTTTGAAGTAGAGCGAGCCTTGTCGACATTCCTCTCGATGAGCATCGTCGGCAATCGTCTTGAACGAAACGAGTTTCGCCAACATGTGAAACATTTTGCCTGTCGAGTGAACGACTGAGATTAGTCGGATCCTTTCTTTCTGTTAGAGCGGGGAGAGCTGACCTTGAAACCCATGCTGCAAAGGTTCCCTCTCGACCGATGAATCCTCATCTCTGATATCCCACACTTTGAGCGATGCGTCACTTCCACCCGTCAACAGGTGCTTTCCCAGTGCGAAACTCGCTTCCGACGACAAGACGATCTTTTCGTGAGCCTGCCACTCATGAACGAGTTTGAAGCTTCGGTCCCAACGTTGAATCGTTCCGTTCGATGCGCCGGAGTACAGGTGATCACCGAGAACGGTTAGGGAGAGAATGTCAAGTGAGTGAGGTCGAAGAGTTCGGATGCAAGTCAAAGTGTCGAGATCCCAAATCTGCAGACGTTTGGAACGTCAGATTCAATATCATATAAGAGTATGAGAGGGGACTCACTTTGATGACCCCTCCTTGATGACCGGCAAAGAGAGTGTTGTCTCGACTTGCGAGCGCGAGAACCGCATCGGAGCTACTTTCGAGAGTCGCCAATTCCTTCAAAGAGTGTTGACCCATTTCCCACAATTTGACTTGTTCATCTCCAGCTGTTGCAGTACGAACGGAAAGATCAGCAGCGAGTCGGACGGGATCAGGAGAGAACGAAAGACGAACAACCTGAAACGAGAACCGTTCGCTCGTTGCTTTTCGTCGAGAGTAGGCAATAGATGTACCCGAAATGAGCGAAAGGGTGGATACACTCTTCGTCAAACTGTAGCTCCGTCATGTACTCGGCCTGAACTGGACTCGGACTCGCGATTTTCGTCGGAGTTCCACCTTCGACGCTCCTGCTCGCACTCATCTCGCCTGAAACCCTCGCTCGAACCTTATCGGCGTTACTCAGTGAGTCGAAGAACTTGTTCGGAGGTCGATAGATCGGCGGAGACGAAGAACGAGCGAAGTACGAGAGCGATGCGACGTGTTGAGGTAGAGGAGAGCCCGAAGGATGAGAAGAGAACGCTTCGCTGTGAACTTCGGGAGGGAGATCGATCCATTGAATCGAAGTGTCTTGACATCCGGCGTAGAGTCGTCCGCGACCTTTTCGAGAGTTCGAATGGTGCGAGTTTTGCTGCTCCGACGAGTGGTGAGGATGATGGCATTCTGGAATGAGCTCGAGCGGAACCCAGGTAAGAGAGAAGATATCTCCGATGTTGTCGTGAGGTGGATGAATGAGATAAAAGAGTGAAAGAGACGGAGTGTGCCAGACCTGCAAGCAGGAGAAACATCCCGAACTCGTTAGGTGCCGCTCGTTCGAGTTCGCTGACGTTGGTCACCAGATGATCCCCTACTCACGCGTATTGTGCCGTCACCTAGAGAGAGAGTTTATCGGGTCAGAGCTCTTGTCGAAGAGACTAATTTCGCAGAGCGACTCACCCGAAGAACTGATGAGCCAGTCTCGTTCCTTCACAAGTTGGAGAGATAGGACAGCTCCGTCGTGACCTGTCAGTCGTGTCTTGAGCGTCAAAGTTCCGAGATCCCAGACCTATCGACTTCAAAAGAACACTTCAGTTCAAAACCGCTCATCGCAGCGTCCAAAGTCGGCGAATCTTGTCCATCGACGGAGGTGCGGCAGGGAACAAAGGGCAATGTGGAACTGACATGAATATCACCTCCTTGACTGCCACCGTAAACTCTACCTCTCGTCTTTACCCCTCCTTGTTCCCTTTCCTGACTCTTTCCCCTCCCTCTTTCTCCATTTTCTCTCTCGTCCTCCTCGACAGCGATACACAGGATCGATTCACTATCTGTAGCGGTGAGACTATTGAGTAGAACTGGATGAGGAGTCGTCCGACCTTGAGGGGAAGGGGAAGGATTCCGAGTCGAAGCAGCCGAAGCGAGAGAGGGTAGGTGAGCGAGCGGGATCGCAGGTTGAGGTTTCGACATGCTTAACGCTGAGGGGGAGGTCGGTAGAGGGGGGCGAGTAGGAGCTCCATTCGGAGGAGATAACGTCGAGGAGGAGGAAGTTGAGGGAGATTCGATAGCGATAGGTCTCGGATGCGAGTGTCCTTCTAGATCTTCTATATGTTGCTGCGATGCGATGGACTCCATTTGGAGTAAGTGGTGAGCTGGAAAGAGAGTGAGCTGCGGATTGCGATCATTTTTCGGCCCATTTTTTGCTTCGAGCGAGTTCTTGTTCGCGATAGTCAATCCCAAGACTATCAAGAGCCACAGTACAGCGATCAGTATTTGAACCAGCCGAAATTACGGAACACACTTCGATAATCTAAAGAGTCCGTTTCAATCGTTACGACCTTTCACTCCTTCCGACCACTCGCTCGACGCGCCTACGCACTGATCAGACCCGTGTGAGCGGCCTGGTGGACGAACGAACCGGCCTCTTTCGCGAACTTTCCCCCGCACAATCTTCTCTCTCCAGCTCCAAATCCTCTTCCGAATCACCACGACTCTTTCGCACATTCTCAAGCGCCGAATCACCAGACTTACAGCAGAAGTGATCAGTAAGGCCGGCTAGATACACGCGTGAGTCCTCTCTGCTCTCGAAGGAAAGGCTGATTCGGGAGGGAACCGTGCCGAAGAAGAAGGGGGTTAATTCGACTTGGCGGATCATAAACAAGCGCGTAGATGTACGAAGGGCTTGCTATACGGCTCAGAGTAAGCACAGCAACGAGGGCGAGAAAGGTCAACGAGGAAACGGGGCAGTCGAGACGTCGCTTCGAGATCGGGATCTCCTGACGAGGAGGTCAACAAGCATTCACGGTTGTTCGTTGATCGGTAGTGCTGTGAACTGACATTCGCTTGATCTACGAACGAAACAGTTTAGATAGGGAGAAGTACCCCTTTCTCGAATCTCCGTTCGTTCTCTCGGACCTCTTCGACTCCGTTCGTTTGCGATCGAGCGACACATGTCTGCACAGGCTCAGGCTCCCGATCCTAATCGAGATACAACCTCACCTCCAGCGGGTCACCAAAGTCGACCCTCTTCCGCTTCGAGTACTTCTTCCGCCTCGGGAGAAACCGAACGAGGAGCTTCCTCTCACTCGATCCCTCAACGAATGGATCTCGATCCGACAGCCTCGAACGCACAGGAAGAGAGTGCAAACCTCTCAGTGACGCCGACTACAGGAGGGAACCCTTCGACTCCAGCAGCTTCTTCCCGTCCCGTCGCCTCTCTTTCGACTGCCTCTCCCGCTCCCACTTCCTCTCCGACTCCGAACGCCCACAGAAGGAACCTCTCTTCGACTTCAGCTACTTCGAGTTCGACAGGACAGCCCTCGAGCGCTTTCAACTCTCCTGCGAGACGCGATCAAGGTTCACATTCAACCGTTTCGGGAGGAGGATTGGCAGACGTGAGCGGCGACATCCTTCACGAGGACAGCGCAGAGGAAGAACAAACAGGAGGAGAAGGAGAAGGAGAGAGATCTGGATACTTTGGTTCGGTTCAAAGCACTCCTGCGAACGCAGCAAGTTACAACACTTCTCGTCCCCGACAATCGATCCCTTCGAACCTCGGTTCAACTTCGCGTTCTCGACCTCCCTCGGCAGCGCTCAATCGTCGTAGTATCAGCGTCAACACTCAAGCTTCGATCCATTCGATCCCTTCGAATCGTCGTTCGACTCAACACCTCTCGGCTCCTTCTTCGCAACAACCTCTTCGATCGCCCGGTGTCTATGGGCCACAGACGGCCTCTTCGACTCGTCCTGTGTCGAGATTGGACCGACCTCAGACTGGAATGTCGGGGTACGAGAGAGAATACGGATCGGCAGATGAAGATTCGGCCGATGGGGACTTGATTGAACGGGAACGAGAAAGGGACAGGCGGAGACGTGCGATGAGTCCTGCGGTTGGACCGAAGAGGAGGGGCGATGAGGATGAGGACGATGAAGTTGTTCCCGTCGATCGAGGAGAACAACTCGTCAAGAGGAGGGCACGAGAACGAAAAGTGAGAATAACTACTGGTCTCTCGCATGTTAATCGCGGTTCTGACCCTTTATGACCCTGGCAGGAGAAACGACGACAAGCGAACATCGACGCTGCTCGTTTCGAGCAACTTCAACAACTTCAACAACGTCGAATTTCTTCTGCCGTTTCGACTCCCGGGCCCGATCAAACCGGTTTCACATCGGATCAACAGCAACAACATGACTTCTATCCCTCCTATCCCGACAACGAATCGCTTGGAATGGGTCGACTGGCGGGAACTTCCGGTCCTCGAGCTCGAGATCCTTCAAATGCTCGTTCCGAACGGTCTCAAGTTTACTCAGTCTTCAGCGATGCGCCTTCGAACCTAGGAGCCGGTCCTCGCAGTCCTGGGACGTACTGGTCTCCGATGCCTCTCCCGCTTCCGCCCCAGGGAGGTCGTCCTGCGCTCGGGGGTCGAGGATCAAGTTACGTTTCGAGTTCGAGTGTCAGTAACGCTTCGACAGCGACGTCGGCAATCGGTCGAGACGACGAAGAGAGGAGTATTATCGAAGGCGTCGAACCGTCTTCAGCTGGAGAAGAGGAAGAGGAAGAAAGGGACAGAGTTCGAGAGAACGATGAGGAAGATGCAGAGGAACTTGCGAGTCAGGATCCGAGATTGGAGGACTGGAGAGATGGAGGAGCGGATGGAGAACATTCACCGGATGATGACGATGGCGAGGTCGAGTACACCCTTAAAGATCGACAAGACGTGAGCTTGAACCCCTTTTCTCCTCTTCCCGATCTCGATTTATACTGACTCTCCTGCGTCCGGTTAACTAGGCTATCAACGTCGAACACCCTTTCGGTCTACCGATTTGGAAACCCGCTCTCTACAAAAAATCTCGTTCGATCGCGCGACACGCCGACGAAGCTCTTCACTCGGCTCCTTCGAGTACCGCTCTTCATCACCTCCTTCCGGTCAATGTCGCGTGGACGCTCTTCGCCGGTATCTGGCTGTGTCTCGCGTGTATCATCGTCGGAACTTTCCTCTGGTTTGTGCCTTGGGGCGGAAGCAAATACGGTCGAGTCATCTGGGAACTCGGTGGATACCTCTTTTGGCCGTTCGGAAAATATGTCGAAGGTTGGGGACAGGAGGAAGTCTCGGATGAAGCTCATGGGAAACACCTCGAGGAGATCGAAGACGAAACCGAAGACGAGGACGACGACGAGGAAGAAGAGTTACACACGGGCAATGAATCGGGAATGACTTATCGTCACGACGACCCCGAAGCTCAAGGTACGACGTATCGACGAGGAAGAAGTGGAACGATCAACGCTTCTTCGACAGGATCCGCAGCTCCCGTTCGATCTCGCCCGGCGCTCGACGGCCTCTTCCCTGGGTCCGACAACCTCCCCGATGAACCTCGTGGTCAGGCGAGTACTGCAAGCTTGCGACCTCCGACTTCGCACGAACAAATAGGTCTCGTTTCTGGACAACCGAAGCCGCCGACTTATGGTGCGACAACGAGTACGGGCGACGACAAAACGAGGAGGATCTCGAGTGATGAAACAGTCGTCAACGATCGAGCCCAACGGTCCCACTCTCGTAGATCGGCGTCTGGAGGTTCCGTTACGACTCAAAAATCCCTCTCGTTCCGACCTCGAGCGCTTGGACGACTCGCGTACTGGACCGTCTTCTACCTGATGATCGCTCCGATCATGCTCTTCGTCTGCGTCTTCTGTTGGGCGATCGTCTTCTACATTCCGATGGCGAAACTCCTTTGGGTCCTCCTCTGTCACCTCAACAACGAACCTCTCTCGCTTCATTTCCGCTCTCCTCCGGCCTATACTCCTCCTCACCCTCACCCTGCTCTTCATCCCGAGACGAACGACCGAGAAGATGACCACGACTCGGCGCCTCGAAACGAACCGAATCGACCGACGAACGATCACAATCTCGAAGAAAACGGATCCGTTCCTGCCGTTCCTCAATGGCCTCTCGAAGCAGGACAGCCCGCTCCTCGCGTCTCTCGCAAGAAGGTAGCCGACGCGAAACGTCGAGGTCGAATCGTCAGTCCTCGTTCGACCGTCCTCCTCTGTACCTACAAAGCGGCAGGTCTCGAATACTACAAGTACACTCTCGATGGAGTCAACATTTGGTTCGTGAACCTTATGTCGCTCGTCTTCTTCGTCATCTTCGATTTCTTCCTTCTCGAACCGTACGCGGAAAAGCATCACTCGGGAGGTTTACTCAAACTCATCACCGGTCAAGGATTCATCTTCTTCACGGCTCTCCTCGGCGTCATTCCTCTTTCATACTTCATCGGTATGGCCGTCGCTTCGATCTCGGCGCAATCGTCAATCGGAACCGGAGCTTTCATCAACGCCTCGTTCGGATCTGCGATCGAAATCCTCCTCTACAGTATCGCCTTGACTCAATCGAAAGGAGAACTCGTCGAGGGTAGTATCGTGGGCAGTATCCTCGCAGGAGTGCTCTTGATGCCGGGATTGTCGATGATTGGAGGAGCTTTCAAGCGTAAAGAACAGAGATTCAACGCGAGGAGTGCAGGAGTAACGAGTATGATGTTGATCGTTGCCGTCATCGGAGTTTTCACTCCTACTCTATTTTACGAGATCTACGGAAGCGTGAGCCGGTCCTCCTGATCTCTCCTTTCGTTTCTCGCCTGAGCTGACGAATTTTCGATTCTCGTCTTCAGTTCCAACTCACTTGCAGCGACTGTGATGTCATGAATGGCTCTGGACCGACGTCGTGCAGAACTTGCTACTACGAGCACATCGATCCCGCAGATGATCCTTTCTACCTTTCGACGGTTCAATACCTCTCGTATTTCTGTGGATCGATTCTCGTCTTGGTCAGTCTCTTCAATCTCGTTCATAACCCTCGAGAGATGACTGACCCGACTTTCGGTCGTCACTAGTCGTACGCCGTCGGTATCTGGTTCTCGCTTCGAACTCACGCCTCTCAAATCTGGCAGAACGCCGCACCAGCGATTCACGAACAAGGTCTCGGTCGACCTGGAGGAGCAACAGCGAGCACGGGTCAACAGGCACTCGACAATCGACGTTCGCTCTACCACCGAGTCGTCCCGAGTCAACTCTTCCAAACCTCGAAACGTCGAGTTTCCGGACTTCACACCGCTTCGGGCGTTACTCCCGCTCAAACTCCTTTATTCGCCCCTTCAAACGCCGCCTCGAACCCTCTCGGTGCAGTTGCAAGTCCCGCCAAAGTAGATTTCCAGAACCTCGAAGTTCCGAACGGTTTCACTCCCGAACAATTCAGGAGCGTCGTTCGAGCTGTCGCCGATGCTGCTCCAACCTTCGTACCTGCTTTACCTCAAACCCTTCGTCGCGCTCCTTCTCACGTTCGAGAAGTCTCGAAACCGACTGAGGAAGAAGACGATGGAGGTCACGGAGGTCACGACGCACCGAATTGGAGCCGAGGGAAATCCGTCACCGTCTTGTTGGGTTGTACTCTACTCTATGCTATCATCGCCGGTGAGTCCTTCGTTTCTTCAGTCGTTTGTTTCGACGCTGATGATTCTAGCGTCGGACGCAGAAATTCTCGTCGATGTCGTCGATGTCATTCTCGAAGGTTCAGGAATTCCCGAAAAGCTCCTCGGAATCACTCTCTTCGCTCTCGTACCGAACACGACCGAGTTCATGAACGCCATCTCGTTCGCGCTCAACGGAAACATCGCTCTCTCGTACGTTGTACTCCTCTGTCCGGGTGAGCTCTCATAGACTAACGCTTCATCGTCTCTGATAGGATGGAGATTGGATCTGCCTACGCTCTCCAAGTCTGCCTGATTCAAGCTCCGGCAATGCTCGCGTTTTCCGCTTTCTACGGAATCGGAAAAGAATCAATGCTGCACCGAGCTTTCACGTAAGTCTTCTACCTCGTGATCCCTCTCTCTACAACGTGGAAGCTGACCCGCTCTCGACTCGACAGCCTCGTGTTCCCTCGTTGGGACATTCTCGCGATTCTCTTCTCCGTTTTCCTGTTAACTTATGTCTACATCGAGGCTGTACGTTCTCTCTCCTTCCCCCTCCCTCCCTCCTGCGACTTCACGCTTATGCGATCATGTGCGTGAACAGAGGAGTAACTACTTCCGAGGAGTATTGCTCTGTTTGAGTTACTGTCTCCTTCTCGCTGGTTTCGCATTCGCTCCTTCTGTAAGATAGCTCTTCAATACTCTTGTCGCCGGACAGCAGTAGGTGACTGAGGAATCTTTACAGGACCGCGACACTTCCGACAATCCTGGCTTCGGCCTCCTGTCAACGCTCACCCCTAACGACCTCACCTTTTTCGAGAAATTGCAAGCCCTCGCATACTCGCTCTTCACCAAGTAGACTATATCCTTTATCTTCTTGTTCAATCATTCGCTACATCATTTCAGTCCCGTCATCATATCTGTCTCCATTTCGATTTTCTCTACAAGTTTTACTTTTCTACAAGTTCGTTTTCCTCGCTCGACTGCTATTCTGTTTTTGCCCTCTCTTTCGTCTGCACATCGTTTATTTCGTCTTTCGTCTTCTTTTGTTACTCCCATCTCTCGCAAGCAAAGTTATCTCGTTTTCGAATCCGTTTCATTCCATAGTTTTATAGCTCTAATTCCGCTTCTAATACGATTTTTTTCGTTCCTTCCCTCGCAGTCCCTTTCAGTTGTAGCAGAGTCAAGCGCTATTTCGAGCGTGTGAGCTCAGTACAAAGTGTTCGAAGAAAATAGTGATTCGCCAAAACGAACTTCGATTCGCTCATCTCGATTCCTTACATCTCTCATCATGTTTGCCCGTAACGCCCTTCGAACTGCTCTCCGTCAAACTTCTCGCCGATCCTACGCTACTGGATCGCACAGCGGTCCCCAGCCCAAGTCTTCCGACCTCCCCTGGATCGTTCGTTTTTACCTCCGACTTCTTCCCGTTTAAGCTCGCGACTGACGCTTGTAGTTCGATTAGGTCGCATCGGCTGCTGTTACCATTCCCCTCATCTACACCCTCAGTAAGTCATCTGAGCGAGCGAGTATCTGATCAGAGATCTAAAACTGACCTCATTCTCGCTATATCCAGCCTCCCCTCCCGAAGCCGTCAAGCACACTCTCCACCACGTAACCTCCCCTTCTAAAGAAGATCACCCCGCTCCCGCATCTAGGAAAGCTCCCGAATCGGCTTCGGACGAAGAAAGAGCTCAACACGAATCTTCGCACCGACAAGCTGCCGAAAGCGACAAGGAAGAAGCTACGACCCCTGTCGAAGCCGATGCACCGGAGAAATCAGAGGTCGTGAAGAAGGCCGAGGAGAAATTGGAGAAGGAGGATATTCCGAAACCTTCGGATTTGAAGGCGAACCCGGAATCCTCGGTGGATGATAAGGAACGAGTAAAGTCTGAACAGTGAGTACAGTAGATCGTCGATTCGCGATTGAACTTTGCGGAAGCTGAGACGATTTTCATTGAAATTTGTAGACCTTACCGACAAGACAAGATCGTTCGTATTTTCCTCTCCTTCTTTCGTTTCTCACTCAACATCGCTGACATTCTACCCTTTGACAGGTTAACGAGATCAAGGAATCCAAGATCGAAGAGACCAAGCAAGAAATGAGCGAGGAGAAGGACGAGAAGAAGGAGGAATAAATTAATAAGTTCTCAAAGTCGAGAATGCTGTAGAGATGAGATGGCCTATTATCTTCCCCCTCTAAAAATTTGTGCAAACTGAAGGTATCCTATCTATGAAACGATGAACCGTCTTCTAATAACAACCAAGTTTTGAAGCGAGAGGTCGCTCCGTTCTATCGTAGCTCGTCCCTTTCTCCGGCTCTTCCTCTCACGAATTCCTGTTCGACTCTCGTCTCCCATCCCTCAATCCCCTCTCCTTTCATCCCCACAAACCGCACCCTCAATCCTTTCCTTTCGCAAACCTCATCAAACTCTCTCCTCCCTTCTCTCACTGCATCCCACCCGACATCTAACCAAAGCGTCCTCAGTACACTCAGTGACGAATCGTTCTCGATGCGATTTATCAGTTCGAGGAGGAAATGATCCGGAACTGGACTGTACGAGAAGGGTTCGAACGCGAGGTGTTGAATCGTTGATTGAATCGGGTATATCGACAGTTCTGATGAAGTAAGAGAGGAGTCGATGGAGAAGGATCGATAAGGGTACATGTAGTCGACGAAGGCTTGCCAATTCATTCGCCAGAGGATTGCGAGAGGCGGTTTCAACGTCGAGCTTTCATTTTCGGCGGCGGCGGGAGGCGAATTGTGGATGAGGCGAGCGAACGAAGGGAGAGGTAGTAACAAGTCGATCTGAGATTTATACGAAAGTGGACAACTGATCAACGACAAGTCTGGGAAATCTTCGAGCAGATTTCGATCCAGCGGAGTTCTCCTCGGCGGTAGCCAGGAAGAGATGCTCATTTGCGCCTCATGGATCGATAGAGTCTCGACTGAAGAAAAGACGACAAGGGAATCGTGTGCGTCGACGGAGGGGTCGAGGAGATCGATCAGGGCGTGAAGGGTAATCGAGAGTTGGCGAAGATGTAGGAGTGGAAGGAGAGGAGGGAAGGACGATGGGAGACGGGAAGGGGACCAGGGTCCGAGGAGGTACAGGTGCGTCAAGTCTGAGCACATGAGAGACTAGTCAGTGATTGTTGAGACGGTTTGCGAGTTGCTCGCGAAGAAAATGAAAACTCTCTAGAAACTCACGTTTGAGCCCTCCGAGCAATTCCAACCCAAACCACCTCTGTTCGACCCTGAGTACTTTCAGCTTCTGTAGCTTGATGACTAGTTCACTCGTCTCGTTTTGATTCGGAGGTCCCAACAACTGATTCGTTCTCAATCTCATGTCGACGACGCTCTCCGCCCGTTCTTCGTCTATCGAGAGCGTCTCCGTGAGAGCTCTCGCGTCTTGTCGAGATTTCACATCGAGTGAGCGCCAGAGGATAGGTCGTGCGATCGATTCGAATGTTGAACAAGTTTGACAGACAACCGCGAGAGTCGATCTGGCGGACGCGGTCTTGGGGTATGGTGGAGAGTGAGAAGGGAGAAAGGTGAAGATCTTGTATAGCAGTTCAGGAGGGAGCCGAGGCGGGAGGGAATCGGGCCCGAGGGCGAGAGCCTGTGGGGTGTCCTGTGTGTTCGAACGACCTACAGTGAGCATTTTCATGTAAACAGCTGTACAGGCGTTCGCCTCACCATCCGAGCCTGGGCGGGAGGAACGATACGACCGAAAGAAGCGGTAATTGAGAGAAGAGGAGAAATCGAAAACTTGCGCGCCAGCGCTCGCTTGTGACTCTCTAAGCAAGGCATCTCGATGATAAGTTGCAACGACTACAATGCCGATGTTGTAGTATTACGATGATCTCTACATAATTCGAAAATCTATAATTCGGCTTCAAAAACGAAGGGAGAAAAAGCTATTGAGCTCGAAAAGGATGTCCGGACGCTGCAGCTCGCCTGCGAGCCCAGTGTACGCCCAGGTTGAAGGTAGACAGTATCGTTCTCTGTTGAACCCCGCCGAAGGGACCTCAAACTCCTTCGCTCAGTGACATCCCTTCTTCCCCTCCGGCTCCGGTTTCTTACTCGCGCATCCACAAGCTGCTCCCGCTCCTTCTTCCTCAGCTCTACAGCATTCCCCCAATGCCCCAATCTGTCCCGTCAAGAATTCCACCTCCTCCTTCACCGTTACGTTCCTCTCAATCGTTTCATCGAACAAATCCCTCAGTGGAGTTGCGAGATGCGGAGGAACGAGAGCCGTTAGTGCCGACCGGGGAGAGAATAGAGCGAGTAGGAGGAGAGAGAGGAGAGGATTCGAAGGGGAGGAAGGGAGAGACGAGGAAGTGAGAGTCGAGAGGAGGGAATCGAGTGAAGATGCGGACGGAGAAGAGGGCCTTGTAGGCGCGGGCGAGTCTGTAGAATCGGAGGATGAAGAGAGCAGTGGACGAGAAGTGACGGCGGGAGTAGGGAGAGCGGATAGATGAGTGAGAAGTCGAGAGAGGAGGGATTCTAGAGTTGATGATCTGGGGGTTTCGAGGAGAAGTCGAGTGAGGGATTTCGAGAGAACCGCCCAGGAAGACTAGACACAGATAGAGACGATCAGCACATTCTGAGTCATTTGAGAGTACGAGGTAAACTCACTTTGTTCAGAGTCAAGGTCGTCACACTTTGTTTTCCAGCGAGACTTCCGATGTCTCTACTCGGAGCAACGTCGAACATGACGTAGCCTCTCGGTTGACCCGTCGCATCGTCGATCGGGACCATAGAGTCGTAAGCTAGTTCTGTCGAGACCCAGTACGAAGGATATTTGAACCTGTATCGAGAAACCGAGTGGTGAGCTCGCACGATTAGATCCGACAACGGCAGTAACTCTTACCTCGCGACGTCCAGGATCAACACCTTATCGTCCTTTTCCGAGTACCCTCCAATCGGACTGAAGTGACCCGTCCCAGTTTGCCCAAGTACTTTCCTCGAATAACTCAACGCCATTACCTCCTTCCCTCTACTAGCCTTGACAAGATCCCTCCTAAACTGTTCAATCGCCTTCTTTCTACTTTCCTCCGTCATCCCCACTGGCGGAGACTGAACTCTCGCTCTCAATCCATTACAATTCGCCAAACAAGCGAATTCCGCAAGGGTGAGTCCGACTTGAGCGATATCCGATAAAGGTCGACAACAATCCAACATGTCTTGATCGTAAAACCTCCAAGAACCTTTCCAAACCCTTTGAGGATCCATCTCGAGCGCGTTCAAGATCATCGCAAGCGTGCCGAGCGCGCAATAGGCGGGTTCGTTTTGAGTGAGGAAGTGCTGCGAGAGGAGGAAGTACGAGTCGAGGTTACCTTCCGAGAGGGCTTGAGCGAAGATTTGTCGACCGGGGGGAGAGTTGAAGGCGATACAGGAATCGGGGAGAGGGCGTTTGTAGAACGTCTTCGAAGCGAGGGAGGGAGCGGCCATAGCTGATCGCACTTGAGGATGATGCACCCGCCTTTCGGGCGATCGTTGCTCGGTCTGGGGTCGAGGCGGAGGAGGGGAAAGCTCGGCTGGAGGAGGATGTTGAGAAAGGGTGGCGAGATTTCGGACGAGGCGACTCCTTGAACGAGTGAAGCCGGCTAAGTTCGTTTCAATGATACTTCGGAACAGTTTGAGAGCGTTCAACGGATGTCGGAGGTTCGATGTGAAGTGTAAGAAGCGAAAAGAGATCGAGGGAATATTTTGAACATCTACATCTCAGCATCCCCTCGAATCTGGCTCTGAAGCATACTGAGACCTCAGTAGATGGTTCAGGAACTTCTCGCGAGTCTCGCACTGCCGTTCGACCTCTCGACGCTCCTCAACTTCACTCTCGTCGATTCCTTCACGCAAGAACTCGCAAATTCCTCCTGTAACAACTTCTTTGAATCATACAGTGCGCGAGACGGATCAGGACGGATACGAGTGAGGAGAGAAGGCAGTCCAGGTCAGAGATGCTGGGACTCGCTGCCGAGCGAATGGAGGGAATATTTCCAGGCAATCAAGGAGCACGAGAAACGCAACGAGGTGCTGAAGGAGCTGTCAAAGGCTGATACTGTGAGCAGTCTCCGTGACATTTGGAGGAGACGACCCCGCGAGCTGACATCGAATCTGTTTCGGATTTTCGTTTTTCGCAACTCTCTTCCGACTCTTCAGTCAAGTCCAATCTACCAATCCTTCCCATCATCTCTACAATCCTTCCTATCCTCTTGTCGCTCCCTCTCGTTCGATCGTACCTGTTCCCTCAACCCAATCTTATCTTATCCACCGTCCTCTTCCTCCGGAACAACCTCACGACCCCGTCAACCCTCCCCACCTCCTTCGATCAACCCAGCACTCGCCCATCTCAAAGGAAAAGCGAAAGCGCAACATACGAACGCCTTGAAAGCCGGACAATCCCCCAAGAAACATCACGAAGTTGTGAAATTTTGTTCGCTCGTCGAAAGTATGTTGACGGAAGAACCGAGTAATTACTGCGTTGATGTTGGATCTGGTAGAGTGAGCGTTACTTCCAATCTTAGTGTATGTCCCATAGCAGCTGACCAAGGCGTTGTACTGGCTCGCAGGCTCACCTGTCTCGAGCTCTCGCATCGCCTCCTCTAAACCTACACGTCCTCGCTGTCGATTGGGCACCCTCTCAGAAAACTGGAGCAGAGAAACTCGACCGGATACGACAGAGGGCCGAGTTGAACCCGACGATTGGGAGTCTGACGCATCGAGTTTCATCGCTTGACGAACCAGGAGTGAAAAAAGTTCTCAAAGAATGGCCGCCCGTTTACGACGAAGACTCCAGCAAGAAACGGGAGCCACCTCTACTAGTTGCTCTACACGCATGTGGGGATCTCACCCCGGACTCGATCAAAGCGTTCACCGATTTCTCGTCCTCCTCCTCTTCTCTCGATTCACTCTCTTCTGCTCCCCGTGCCGTCTTCGTCGGATGTTGTTACAACCTCCAAACTCCCTCCCTCTTCCCTCTCTCCCAGTTCCTCGCCTCCATCTTGCCAATCGCCTCACTCCCAAACCAGAACGAACCGATTTCCCTCGCTCACTTACGATTAACACCTCAATCTCCCCCGACGTGGCATCTCTCGCAAGCAGAAACGAAGGCGTTCGAATCGGCCACTTTCAAACTCGCCTATCGTTCAAGACTCGAAGCCGAGTTGGAATGGAACGGGTTTGGAAGTGAGATTGGGGCAAGAAAAGTTGGGAGGATTCCGGATTGTCGGGATTGGAATGAATATCGAGGGAAAGCGATTGAGAGAATGGTGGCTCGTGAAGGGGAGGGCGTGAAAGTACCGCTCCCGTGTCCCTTTGGAGAGGAGGGAGAAAGGGAGAAGGAGGAAGAGGATTGGAAAGAAGGAGTTTGGTTATTGAGGGTTTGGTGGACGATCAGGAGCTGGCTTGGACCTCCGCTAGAGAGCCTCGTCGTACTGGATAGGTACTTATTGCTCGTGGAGGGACTGTATGGAACAGAGGAGGAGGATAAGCAGGAAGGGGAGGGAAGAAAAGTAGAAATGGTTAATATTTTTGATCAAGCGACAGGGAGTTTGAGGAATATCGCTTTGGTTGTACGATAGCTAGATCATACCTGCATTGCAACTTGTCGGTGGAACGAATTGCGAAAATCAATGACTGATCATGAAATTCGAAACGCGAACAATCTCCCTCATTTTGCCCACCACCTCTCGCTCAACCGCTAGACTCGATCCAACCAGACGCTCCTTTCTTCTAGAACTCGATCTCCGCTAGATATTCCCCATCGGCACACGCATTCTCTCTCCCTCAAACAGTCAAAGGGAAAACTTTTGTCACTCCTTCTCCGTCGATCATGGGTCAAGTCTTGTCTGAACCCGAAACCACAAAGCACACTCAATCCGGAGCAGATGCACGGTTAGTGCTCTTCCTACCACTTGAGGAGAGAGAGAGATCGAGATGAATCTCATTTGATTTCTCCCTCTCTCTCTCCATCTCATCATCTGAGCTGGAACTGATCGGTCGTGATTATATCTGTTCAGGTTAGCATGGGCAGTGAGTGAGATGCAAGGGTGGCGCCTGAGTGAGTCTCTCCCTACGACTAGTTCTCTTTTTCCGACTCTCACGAGTCCACGCACTTCCCACTCTATCTCCTCCGAACCCTCGCTTCTTTCTATCGGCTTATCTATGGATTTGCTCTTCCTTAACTGACCACCATTGTCTCGTTCCTTCTTGCCCTTCGCTCCCCTTCCGCCGTATTTCCCCAATCTCGCCTCCTCTTCTCTCCGCTCGCGTGCTTCTTCGCTCAACTTTCTTACTCAAAAAACCACCCACTCCATCCTTCGACGCTTGAATCATGATCAGCTATGGAAGATGCACACGCCGCGATTCTCTCCTTAGACCCAGAGAAGGGAGATTCAGTCCCGCCTAAAGAACGAACTTCCTTCTTCGCAGTTTATGACGGTCATGGTGGTTCGTCTTCATCCTCTCGCACTATCTCTCGACCACTAGAGGATCTCAGCTGATGGTGCATGATGAGTAACTGCCGAACAGGTTCGACAGTAGCGAAATTCGCGGGGGATACGGTACATCATCGGTTGGCCGCCAACGAGTTTTACAAGAAGAAGGAATGGAACGCCGCACTCAAGAGAGCGTTCCTAGAGACTGATGAGGATCTACGAGCGAGTGAGTCAACAGCACTCTAACTCCTTTCCGCTCAAGTCAAGCGTAACTGATTCGTTTGAATGGTTCTGTTTAGATCCCGATTTCAAAGGAGATCCTTCTGGATGTACCGCAGTTGGAGTCATTGTTACTCCCGAACTCGACTTGATTTGCGTACGTTCTCTCGGAATTGCTCTCAGCCGCTCGATCTCCCAGTAGAACGTCGAGACTGAGCGTCCTTGTAACGTGCTGTTAGGCAAACGCTGGAGACTCTAGATCAGTCATGTCGGTAGGAGGGGAAGCGAAACCTTTATCATATGATCATAAACCTACGAACGCGGCCGAAACTTCTCGAATCGTCGCTGCGGGTGGATTCGTCGAATTTGGTCGAGTAAACGGTAAATCATCTCTCTCTCCCTCCCTCTCCTTCATCGCAGTGAACGTTTGAACTGATGAGATTGGAGTGATATTCAGGTAACCTCGCATTATCTCGAGCACTAGGAGATTTCGAATTCAAACAATCTCCTTCCCTTCCCGCCGAACAACAAGTCGTCACTGCCGACCCGGATCTCAACACTCACACCCACACTTCCGAAGACGAATTCATCGTCGTAGCGTGCGACGGAATCTGGGACGTCCTCACTTCTCAACAAGTGATCGATTTCGTTCGATTATCAATCTCGAAGAATCAAACTCTCGAACAAATCTGCGAGACGATGATGGATCGTTGTTTGGCGCCCGATTCAGATTGGGGAGGAGTCGGTTGCGATAATATGACGATGATGGTCGTCGCGATCCTAGGGGATCGAACACTGGAAGAATGGTACGAATGGGTTAAAGAACGAGTCGAGAAATCGGAACCTTACAACACTCCGAGAGAGTTTGTCGAACCGTTCGCGCAAGGAGGGAACGGGCCGAGGGGAGCTTTGATGGCGGGTGGATCGGGAGGTGCTCAAGGAGGAGGAGTCGTGGTCGGAAGAGCGGGACCGGGAGGTGGAGTACAAGGGATGAATTTATCGGGCCTTGGAGCTGGAGGAGGAGCAGGAGGAAACGGAGTTGGGGAAGAAGAGAGCGACGATGAAGGAGAAGAACTCGATTTACCGACGATTCAAGCCGCGTTGAGGGCGAGAATGGCAGAATTCGAACGGGAAGAACAAGAACAATCTTCTTCGGCATCGATCGAACAAGTTGAAGACGTCGACGAATCAGCATCAAAGGAGGACGAAGAAATGACCGACTCGGCAAAACCTGAATCAGCATCCTCTTCCTAGTCGACAGACTCGTTCCCACACACACTTTCCCTCCCGCTCCGCTGTTGTCAACGTTTTCCTTTAATCGATTTCCACAATCTATATATCCTCCTCTCTCTCCGTCTCATCACTCAGTCGTATATCTCCCTTTCTCTCGCTCTCGATTCCTCTTCTCCCTCGACGCCCCGAGTAAGATGGTCCGGGTTTTTTTCCTATTTCGTTTCCCTCGCTTCTCGTTCCTATTTTTCGCTGTTTGAAGTGCCCCCTCTCTCTCGCTCGTCGCCCGTATACTCCTCTAGTCTAGTCAGTCAGTCCCCCTTGTACACTTATTTAAGAAATCGAATCGCACTACCATATTCGAACGATGCATTCGTCCTCCGTCGCCTGAATCCGTTCGATCGTCCTGGCGCAAGCGCACTGTCGAGCTCACAAACTCCGCAAATAGATGCGAAGAACTCGTAGAGAAGGAAACAGGAACAAAGCAAAAGGACCCACACGAAAAGCTCAGCTTTCCGAAAACGAAAGTCTCGAAAGCTCCCTCCTCTCTCCCGCGCGATCTCCTCGAGCAAAGGTACCGTCTGAATAGGGAGGTAATAAGTAATGATTATTAGGTCTATAAGCCTCTCTCCAAGCTATGCTATGCTTCTACGCCTGCCTTCGATCTAATATTCTCCATCTAATTCGTCAACTGTCCGGGCCATTCACCCCTCTTCTCCAACCCCAACTCGACCTGACCCACGACGATCTTCTCTCCCTTCTTCGCCCCCTCCCCTTCCTCGACCAACCATTGCAATTTCTCTTTCGCCGAGAGAGATTTCACAATTTCCCAGTTCTCTTTCCCGTGTTTCCCGTACCCTGCTAACGCGATCGCTCGATGAGGAGAGATAGTTCGGCGGTTGTGTTTCATGACGAGGTGGGAGAGGACGAGGGCGTAGGTCGTTACGGTGCCGGTTTTAGGATGGGGAGGGGAATGGAATCGAGTTTGAATGTACATCTTTATTCACTCACAACAAGAATCAGCTTCCCGAACAGAGGGAAATAATGGAAGAGTGAAAGTAGGCTGACCCATTTCTTATCGAACCCGAGTAAAGAGTTCTCGACGACGAATTTCGCCATCAAAGGAATTTCTTTCTTGAACTCGAACGAGGTCGCTCCAAGGGCAAAAGTCGCTCCGGGAATCATATAGAACTCTCCGATGAGTTGAATCGCGAATGGACCTCGGACGTGATCGACTGTGACGGCGTATTCTGAATTCGACAAGTGTAAACCGAAAGAATCGCAAGAATCGGGAGTCGCTCGAAATGTTCGAGAGAGCTATTCATTCCTCAACGCAGTCAGCTTTGATTGCTACGCTTGGGAGAGTACGAGAGGGTATTCACCTTGAACTTCTGGACGTCTTCGACGCCGATACGCCAGTTCTTCCAAACTCTCCCGAGTTTGACTTCCCATTGAAATCGAAGGAACGGCCAAATGATCCGAGCGTGCCACATCCCTGGGAACCCGTTGATGTTGACGAAGAGGAGGAGCCAGAACGCCCATTTCAGCGGTCGAGGAATCGTTGAAGGTAGGAGAGAGAGGAGGTTTGAGACGGTTGGTTGAAGCGCGGTTGGTACGAGGGAAGACATGGTTGACAGTCGTATAGATGCGTTGCCGATTCGTAAAGAGCAGAAGAAGAGAAGAGAAGATGAAAAGATGAGATCAACAAGAAATTTCGGAACTCGGAAGGAGTCAGAAACCGCTCGAGCGCCCGAACCCCGAGAGGGTCGGTCGTTTCCACGCGCCTGGGCTCGTGAGCTTTGTAACAGATGCTCTGCAGCGCGTCAGAAGCAAGAGGAGAAAGAGACAGGAAACGATTACGGTGCACGTGAGCGAGAACTCGATCGGTGGAACTCCTCTTCTCCCTCTCACCACTCTCGACCATCAACGACACTCGCCAGTACATCTCATGCTCGACATCAAGCTAGACTAGACCGCGCTCAATCTATTCAGTTACCCTCTCTCAACTTTGGTGCCCCTTTCCTTCCCCTTCTCTCTCCTCCTCGATCGACCCCGTTCCTCCACCTCTCTTGAGCGCGTTCAGTCAACCCAGTCGAATGAACTTTTTCAGACGCGCACAACCACCTGCCCCGACCGTCAAAGAACCTCCAGCGGATCCACCCCCTGCTACGGCTCGACAGGAGAAAGAGAGGAGATGGATGTCTACGATCTCTTCAGGGAAGGAGCAGCGAGGGTCAAGAGATACTAAGCGGACAGAGGAAGAGTCAGCGGGATCGAGACAGAGGGAGCTGAGTAATGGAGCGTCGTCGCGTGGGAAATGGTTGAATCCGAATCCAAATCCGAGCACCAACAACGTCGAAGAACCACGGATGACGACAAGCTCTCAAGCTTCGATTAGGAGTAAGAGAAGTTTCTTCAAGAGTAAAGACAAGAGTTCAGTCATCGATCAGACGACCCTCTCCAGTTCGACTTCTCCCTCTGCGAATTCAAACCCAACTTTATCCCCTTCTCTCGCGACCTCCTCCCCCGAAATCGATCATTCGAGACCTACAAGGACGAATCAAGAGACGAAGACGCTAGCGACGAGGTTACAGGAATTGGCAATTGCGAACGCGGATGGATTGTTGGACGATGAGGAATATCGACTTTTACGGAGACAAGTTTTCGAGACTCATTCGAGTAAGAATCAGGCGGAAACGAGTATGACTAGATTGAGTGAAGGAACTGAGGCGGTACCGAGGTTCACCGGGAACCTGAGGAGTCCGAGAAGTCGAGGTGAGCTTGATTTTTGTCGAAACTCTCTCTCTCTTAGTGATTTTCGCGGACCCAAGTTTTTCGTTTTCACAGAATCGTCCTCAATACGAATGAGTACTTTCGTCATGTCCAACGGTCCTCGAGCCATGACCCCTTCAACCCCTCCCGACAATTACACTGAAACTCTCGCCTCTCCCGTCTCTTCCCCTCCTCGAGCCCCCTCCGTCGCTTCCTATCACAGCAAGCGCCACTCGATTCTCCCACCCCTCAACTCGCTCTTTCGTCGCGAAGCTTCTTCTTCCGCCGCTTCTCTCCTCGACGCAGATTGGGACGTCGTTACCCCTCCTCTCTCATCGCCGAATGACTACCCCCGATCAGCTTCCCCACTCCCTAGACCTTCAGATTCAGTGAGTGTTAGATCGGGACGATCGAAACAACTCTCGCCTCCAACGAGTCCAGCGAGGAATCGAACGATTCGAAATCACCCAGGACTCGCAAGTTCGACCATGGATTCTCGTTCATCTACTTATTTCGCTGGTGGTGGTGGTAGCTCTCGATCTTCAAACGGCGGGAGAAGCTCCTTTGCAGGAGGAGGGGGAGGAGGAGGCGGTATCCGTTCAGGGGAGAGTGTTTTCTCTTCCGGAAGTCGCTCCAACAATCACGCACCTCGTTCCCCTACATCGCTCCGCACGCGCTCTTACTACAGTGGCGGAGGAGGAGGAGGTCCGTCTAGCGCTCTCTCCCACGGAGGAGGGTACTCTTCGACGCATTCTCACGACAGAGGAAGTGGAGTCGAAACTCTTCTTTCCCATTCCCTACCTCCTATAACTTCCTCCACCGACCCGTTATTGTTCGCTGCGACGGGGAGGGAACCTACTGCGCAGGAATTGGAGAGGGAGATTAGGGAGATTGAGGGAGAATGGGAGAGGATGAAAGAGAGTTGGAAAGGGTTGGAGAGGGGAAGGATTCAGGATTGGGAGAGACAAGTTGGGGGGACTGTCGTCAAACAAGTTAGGGAAATGGCAAGAAGAGAGAGGGAGCAGAGGCAGATGAGCCAGGAGAAGGTGGAGAAGAAGGACGAGGGACAGATTGCGAAGAAAGGGATTTTCAGGAGAGCGTCGTTTTTACCCTCCTCTCAACGGGCGACGGCGACTCCGGCGACGATCGAACAGTCTCGGATAACGACGACTTCGACACTCTCGGATCCTCCGCTCCCGCAATTCTTGCTCAGTTCAAAGATACCCCTTCCCACGGAATTCGAATCGAATTTATCGCCTCATCTCCTCGAACCGACCCTTGCGCTACGGATTTCGATGGAGGAGCTTCTCGATCGACAACGACGGACAGAAGAGAAGTATGAGCGGAGGTTGGAGTTCTTACGGGCGAAGGAGAAGGGTGCGAGAATCAGAGACGGTCTCTTAAAATGATCGATTATTGTCGTTTCTGTATTCACTGTTTGCTGTTGTTATCACATCGCTGTTCGAGTTCGACAAAGTGCGTTCAGAGGTAGATCGGAAGAGTTGATCGAGAGTGAGACTCTGAGGAAATTGCAGAGGGATTTCCTTCTCCTTTCCTCCACCCCCAGCTTCTTTCTGCAACTTCGGACGAGTCGATACCCTGTACTCTACATCAACCTCTACAACAAGTCCAAGCTAGACACAGTCGACGCGCGTCTTGTTTTCCCCCTCCACTCTTCTCTCTCTCCCTTCCCTCCTCCACCCTCTCTCCCTCTCAAAACAGAACGAAACGACAAGAAGATGGCACCCGCACCCAGAGGGAGTGCATCAGGACAGAAGTTCCCTTGTTCAGAATGTGAAAAGACGTTCTCGAGGAAAGAGGCGAGTTCTCTCATCTCTCATCTCATCTCTCCCTTCGAAGGGCCGGCCAAGTTGAAATCTGTCTAACTCTGCTTGAAATTGGATGAACAGTATATGGCACGACATTACAGGAGTAAACATTCGAAAGAGAAACCGTTCTCGTGCGAGTATTGCGCTCATGGATTCTCGAGAAGGTGAGAGACATCCCTCCCTCTCTCTCTCTCTTTCCCTTCGTGACTCACGCTCACTTTGTCGTTTGTTCGATAGTGACCTCCTACGGAGACATTACAAGACCTGTTCTAAAGCGAAAGAACTAGGAGTGAGCGGACCTCCGCCAGGATCAGAGAGAGCTCAAACTTCGTCGTCTGGCACCCGCACGACGAAACGAACTCGAACTCGTTCAGCCTCTGCGACCTCACCTGAAGGTCCCTCGACCGCTGGATCTCCTGCCGTGAAAGGTCTAGACGACGACGACGACCTCCTCATGCTACCAACTCCTCCCGTCGCTTCGACTTCGCAATCGACTTCTCCCGCTACCAATCCTACTCCTCTCAACGATCTACAACAGTCACAGAATACAGATCATCTCGCAGCACAGGATCAGCATCATCAACGACCGAACGAACTGAGTGGAATGGGCTACAATTCCTATTACTCTGCTCCTCCTCCTCATCCTTACTCTTCGACGCCTCAACAACAAACCTACCCTCATTACAACATCCCCTCCTACAGCAACCCCTACTCTCACGCTCAGTACTACCATGCATACTCTCACCCTCAACAAGGGTATCCCGTCCCTGGTCCATCTCGTTCAACTCCTTCTCCGAACCTCTATCATCCCAATTCGACTTCCTCCGCTCCAACCGAAACGATCACGGTTCCTTCTACTTCAGATTCGATCGCAGCTGAATCACTCACCCATTACTTGCGACAACATCACGAATCTCTCCACCAAAATCGAAACTCGGTTCAATCGAATCCTCTTCCCCCTCAATCTACTCAACCCGCACAACAAACCTCGACCTTGACCGATACTTCTCCTTCTTCAGCTTCGGTATTCCGACCTGGAACAGCGACGACCGATACACTCGCACCAGGGTTGAGTGGAACGGGTTCGTTCTCGGCGGATGAAGTACTCGCTTCAGAAGTTTTGAGGGATTTAATGAAGAGTCCAATGTCAGTTGTTAGACCGGGAATGTCGAGAGGTGATTCAGGAGATTCTGCGAACGGTGGCGGAGGAGGAGGAGGAGGAGAAAGTCAACGTGTCGCATCGGTCCGAAACAACGAGATTGAAAACGTTGGAAGGGATGAAAGGAATCGAGGAAAACGGAAAGAAGTCTCCTCATCATCGTCGAACGCGATCCTCGCCGGTAATCATCAGAACGATTGGTCCCTAATGGGAGGACTCGACGGGTTCGGTTCCTCGAAAGTCAATACTCCGATCGAAGAATCTCCCGCCGCGATCGCTCTATCGTCGTACTTCAATGCCGGAGGAGTTCGAGGGATTTCAGCGTTGGATCTTGGGTTCCCGACGGAACCTCAGTTGTTCCCGGATTGGATCATTGATCCAGGGACTACACCGTTTCAGGATGAAAGCGATCGGAGGTTTGAATTCCCTGAACAAATGTTTAATGTCGCTTGTACGTTCTCCCTTAACTCTCGCTCAGTATCAGCTATTGGATACTGACATACGGTACGATGACAGACCTATACCCTTGGCACGTTCCACCACTCAAAACGCTCTCTCAATACGCGAAGAAAGCGACCGAAACTCTCCTACCTTCGATCCCAGTGTTCCATGCTCCTTCAGTAGAGATCAACAAGATGGCACTACATAACGCGTTCGCCTTGACGATCGTTGGAGGAGCTTACGAACCCGAAGGTCAATCGTTCTCGAATGAAATGCTCGTGGAGAAACGAGTATTCTTGATCAGAGGTGAGTAACCAAGATCTTCGAGCGAACAGGATTCCAAGCTGATTCGTGGGTGATCTTGGGGAGTTCAGGGTTCTTGGATCCTTCGAAGAATTGGGACGATCGATTCGCATCACTTCAATCTTTGCTCCTGTACCAACTTCTCGGTTTCTTCCATCGGGACGAACAACGTAAGTTCCTTCTTCTGAAGTGACAGTTTCACTTCCGGGAGAAGAGGAAATACTTACAAATATTCGAAAATGAATGAACAGAACGACTTTTGGCTCAACAATTCCACACTTCGCTCATTTACATGTTCAAACAACAAGACGTTCCGAAGATGGTTCGAGAAGCGAATGTGACGTTCCCTCCAGATGATGCACCGACTGAAGTGGTGGAACAGGCTTGGAAAGATTGGGTCAAAGTCGAGACGTGGAAACGGTCAGTTTGCCCTCATCTCGCTCTTCTCAAGCTCGCAACTGACTCTCGTTCCATGCTTACAGGGTCACATTTATCGTCTTCCTCCTCGATCTCGAGCACTCTATCGCTACCGGAGCTCCCCAATTCGTTCAACTAAGCGACATGGATCTCGCTCTCCCCTGTTCCGAATTCGCCTGGTCCGCCGAAACCTCAAAAGAATGGCAAGCACGTTCCCACCTCTGTACGAGTCATCCAGCGATGTCGTTCCTCTCGGCCGTGAGGGCTCTCCTCGCTCAAAGTCCAGCCCCGTTTTCAGAACATAGTATCGTTTTGGCGGAACTTTCGAGGTTGTCGAGTTTCCCGTTGTTGATTTTGGCGAGAATGTTGTCATATATGGAGAAGAAATGTGAGGAGGCTTTACAACAGGTTGATCCGTTCAAACCTCTTCGTCAGTCAAAACTCTCTCTCTTTCTCGCTCAGTTTTTTGTTCTACCGAGTTCGCTACTGACTCTTGCTTGATCGTCGATCTCGATAGTTGGAGGATTGGGAATGACTCCTTCTCGTGAACAAGAGAATCGAACGATGCTCGCTCGAATTCGAAACGGTCGAGAGATCCTTCGAAGTTTACCTGGAGGAATGGCTCGAGGAGGTGGAGAACGTTGGTTCAAAGACGTTAGTTCACTCTCTTGCCTCTTCTCTTCGATTGAGCAACTTCTGACACTCTTTCTCTCGATTGATAGACCATGCCCACCGCATTCGGCGGAGCACCTCGACGCGAGTCATCCACTTCCTCGACAACCGGTTCCTCCAGCAGCAGTAAATCAACGAAAACCTCTTCCCCTTCCTCTGCCGATTCCCTCAACACCCCTCCCCAACCCGATCACGACACGTACCAAACCTTCCTCACCGAAATCGAACTCGAAGAGTCGTACGGTCGCAACCCTGGACTCTATACTCCGTATCATAGCGAAGGAGGAGCGTGGCCCGGGGAATCGTACGAGGACGCACAGGAACGGTTGAGGAAATTGAGGGAGGCGAAAATGGAGGTGGTGAATGGATTGATCCCTCAATTACCGGTTCCCTATTAGACTTCTTTCTTTGGGTTCTTCCTGTGCGCACTCAACTTGGATGTTGTTCTTCTACACTACACTCTGTCTTTGGATTCCTATCTCGTTTTGTCTCTGTTGTCAGCTCTCCCTTTCTCTCTGGACCCGTCGAGTTTTCGTTTTTCCTTTTTTTTTCTGTTCGTTGTCTTCCTAGTGTTCGCCTCGTTTTGCTGTCACATTTTGCTATTCCATTTGTTGACTCTTGCGATACCTCGCGATATCTATAATTCCCCAAGAGAGAGAGACAGAGAGAGTAAGAGTAACAACTCTACGAGAGTCTCGTTTGCTCACTCAACCGTTCACCTCACTTTCGATAAATCGCCTGAAACTCGCTCCAGCGCGCTCCTAGGAGCTCATCATGTCTATCCAGGGTACCCTTCCTCTCCCCCTCGCCTCCCGGCCTTGCTCAACGCGCTGATTCGCCTCTGTTCTCTCCAACAGCGATCGACTCGTCCTCGATCCACAGTCTGACGAGTGGACAGGTTGTGATTGATCTACAGACTGCTGGTGAGCCTTTGCACGCTCTCACAGGCTAGAACGAGCTCGTTGACGCCCCCACTTTGACTTCATCAGTAAAGGAACTTGTCGAGAACGCCTTGGACGCTGGAGCTACTTCTATCGGTCAGTCACACTTCTGGGCTCTCTATACAGCTGAGAACTGATCGTCACGCGAAACAGACGTGAAATTCAAGGAGCATGGAGTTGAATCGATCGAAGTTCAGGATAATGGGAAAGGAATCGACCAGGAAGACTGGTCTGGAATAGGTGCGTACTGGATGCTGGTATCATCTAACGCAGCCGAGCGACGTCTGATGTCCAAATATTGTCCGCACAGCTCTCAAGCATCACACTTCGAAATTATCTTCCTTTTCCGACCTCTCCTCCGTTTCAACCCTCGGTTTCCGCGGTGAAGCTCTCTCCTCCCTCTGCGGTACAGCTCACTTGTCCCTCATCACCTCGACCTCATCGACCGCTCCAATCGGTACCTCCCTCACGTTTCAACGCAACGGAGAATGTATCATCGGAGGTAAAATCGCTCGTTCGAAAGGTACCACGATCAAGGTTGAGAGATTGTTCGAGCCGTTACCGGTCAGGAGGAAAGAATTGATCAAGAACGCAAAGAGGGAATTTGGGAAAGCGTTGGAAATACTTCAGGCTTATGCGTTGATTTCGACCGGAGTGAGGTTCGAGGTGAAGAATACGACGAAATCGTCAGCCCTACTCTCGTTTACTTGTCCGTAAGAGGAGAACAAGGACTGACTGTTATTGTGTAACAGGAAAACAATGACTCATTTACAATCGCCAGCTTCACCGTCGTTGAGATCGAATTTCTCGTCAATTTTCGCCCCAAAATCATTACAAACCATGCTCGATCTATCTCTCGACCTCGAAGTAGCAGCCGACAAGAGCGTATTGAGATGGACTGAGGGAAACGCAGGGTTCGTGCTCTCGCTCATAATTTGCGCTTTGACTCCGCCTGACCTTTACTTGAGTCAGAACGACGGAAGTGATCGTAAAAGGACTTATCTCGAAACCAAGTGCTGGCAATGGTCGAACGTCAGGCAATCGGCAGTTCTACTACATCAATGGTCGACCTTTTCATCCGACTAAAGTTCGTCTTCTCTCGCTTCTTCTCCCTTCCTGAGTCTGAGTCTCCATCTGACCTTCCTACTCGTGGCTTACGTAGATCGCGAAAGCCGCCAATGAAGTCTACAAGTCCTTCGTTCCAGGTTCTTTCCCGACAGTCGTTGCCGATTTTCAACTCGCAACTGGCAAGTCGAACGGTTTTATGAGATCTCAGTCTTGCCCGAACTGATCGATCCATGAACCATCGTCGTCGTTGCAGATGCTTACGATGTCAACGTCAGTCCGGACAAACGAACGATCTTCCTCCATAGCGAAGGAAACTTGATCGCTGCTCTCAAGGTTAGATTGACCCTCCCTCCTCTACGATGGAGATCTTTTTTGACGATCGTGGTTGTTGCGTAGACTGCTCTCGAAGAGTTCTATCGACCTTCACAGGCGACTTTCGAAATGACTCAAATTGGGAAGAACGATAAATCATCGCAAGGTTCGAAAGGGAAAGCGGTCGAACGTATCGATTCGAGCGAAGGGGACGGGACTCCTCACAAGAGAAGTGAAGCGGATCCCGCAGAGGGAGAGGAGAGACCCAGGAAGAGGAGAAAGACCGACGACTCAACCAATTCAGACGCAGAGGAGCAAGCAGAAGTCGAGGAAACCCCGGTCGGATCTGAAGGAGGGGCCGTTGACGAATCAATGGATATGGAAATCGACGCGGGAATGTTCGCTACAACTCAAGTATCGAACCTTCCTCGAGAACTTCAAGCACTCATAAACGATTCTGAACAATCTTTCGAACTCCCGACTCCTCCATCTCCAATACGAAGAGCGGTCGAACTCGAAAAGTCGAGAACGTCATCGCCATCAGCAAGACGACAGCACGAAGCTGCCGCCTCGTCTTCCTCTTCTCCCGTTCGTTCTCCCCCTCACGAAAACCCCGTTCCTTCGGCTTCGCAGACCTCTCCAATCGCACGAAACCCAACTTCACCTCTCTCAGCAGCTTCGAACTCTGTCCCTCTCTTCCGTTCCTCTCCTTCACCAACTCCAGCTCTCGCAGAACAAGTTCTCCATTCTTCTCCTCGAGCTCGTTCCCGTTCTCGTTCTCGTTCTCGTTCTCGTTCTCGTTCTCGTTCTCGTTCTCGTTCTCGTTCACCTTCTCGCTCGCCTTCTCCTCCTTCTCGTCAACAACAAACCTCGACAAAGCTAAGACAGCCTCAGCTAAACTTCGGCAGAGACTCTGGCGATGATCCGGGAGAGAAGAAGGTAGATCGAAAAGGGAAAGGAAAAGGGAAAGCAGATCAAGGAAACAAGGTGCAAGCGATGAAAGATCTGTTACAGGGCTTTGTGAGACCTGGTGGGAGTATTACGTCACAGCAGAGGAGTGTTGGAGATGAGGACGAGGAAGAAAGATCGAGAAGAGCAGAGGGAGGAGTCGATGAGGACGAGCTTGAGGGAAGTGAGGACGGGTCTAATACTGCTGAGCGAGACGACGGTGATCTTGGCGAAGAAAAAGAGACGAATGCGGGAGAAGACGAAGCCGAACCGAAACGAAAGGAACGAACAGCGGAGGAGGAGGACGAAGGAAGTGATCTCGAAATCGTCGAAGACAGCTTCCAACCTTCAGACCCGATTCAGCAATCACAGGAAAAGGAAGAGGAAGACGACGAACTCGAAATCATCTCAGCATCTTGCGCTTGCGTTCATGGTTCGCCGACGGAAACCCCTGATCAACCACAGAAAGAGCCGGACAACACCTCGATCCCTCGAACGGAAGCACCATTCGGAGGAGCTCCAGCCGAAATCGCAGGAACGTTCATCGCTGCCGACACGACTCTCTCACTCGATTTCTCCTCGCTCGAAGCCATTTGGTCTTCCGATTTCTCCGCTGAAGTCGCTCTGTCTCGCCACTGCGAAGGATCTCCTGATCTCTTAGCCTCAACTCCGAACGATGAAGACGATCTAGTCATGGCGGGACTCGAACAATCCGATGATGCAGCCGAAGCAACTCTATCGAGAGTCGTCTCGAAAGACGATTTCGAAGCGATGGAAGTTATCGGTCAATTCAACTTAGGGTTCATCATCGCTCGTCGTAAAGTCGATTCGAAGGAGAATATGACGAACGACAAGGCAGGAGACCTTCACGATGATCTGTTCATTATCGACCAACACGCTTCGGATGAGAAATACAATTTTGAAAAACTTCAAGCAGAGACCGTCATCCAATCCCAAAGTCTACTCGCGTGAGTTTCTCTCTCTCTCTACCTCATCTCGTCTCCTTAATTCTCGATTGAGAGAGCTGACATCTCGTGTCGACAGCCCCCGAGTCCTCAATCTACCATCTCACGACGAAATCACAGCAATCGAACACCTCGATCTCCTCCGTTTAAACGGATACGACGTCGTAGTCGATGAAGATGCCGACGTTGGAGAACGAGTCAAACTGTTAGCTCAACCAGTCAGTAACAAGACTGTCTTCGATATCGCCGGTACGCTTTCCAGTCTCTCTCTCTCTCCCTCTTTCCCATTCTCAGCTGATCAACCTCGTATCGTCGGCCACAGATTTCGAAGAACTACTCGACTTGATCGGGAATCGAGCAGGGAACGAAATAGTCCGACCATCAAAGACTAGGAAAATGTTTGCGAGTCGAGCTTGTAGGAAATCCGTCATGATTGGGAAAGCACTCAATTCGAAACAAATGACTTCGGTGCGTCTCTCGAATTCCTCAGCGAAGATTAATAGATGGCTGACAGAGTAGGACCGCGCAGATCATTCGACATATGAGTGAAATGGATCAACCTTGGGTAAAACTCTCTCGCTCGTATACTCTTTTCGCGACTCTTTCGTCTGACTCTAGCTTCCCTCGAACAGGCTTGCCCTCACGGTCGACCGACAATGCGCTGGGTAAGGACTCTTGCAGACCGGAGAATTCGTACAGTTCGAACTGACGAACATTTCAATGTCCACAGCTCGCAGGACTCGGAAGCGTTCCTGATCCCGATTCTCGTTCGAACCTCCATGGGATCCTGAAAGCTTATGACATCGAATGAAGTACAACATGGATGATTGTGGTCGTGCTGCAATCAAGAACCTTCGACGAGAGAGCAAGAGAGAATCGAAAGGCTTGCAAAGAGAGAGAGAAGTATTGGAAACGACAAAAAGGAGAGACAGAGAGAAGAAAGTTTGCAACGTAGAGAATGGCAAGAAACAGAATAACGTCAAGGTGAACACAGAGAAGAGTGGTGTATCGAGGTAATAAAAAGTACGGGTTTCAAGAACGGAAAGACGGAAAAGAAAAGGGGGTATCTACTCGCGAGCTCGAGCGTTCTCAGCTTCGCCTCCTTTGGTGCCTGGATCTGGTGAACGAGTTCCAGGTTGTGTCGATGACGACTCGTCCTCGTCGTCTTTCCACCTCTCACTCCCATTCGAACTCGCCGAACTCCCCCCAACCCAACTCTCTCCTCTTTCCAACATCTTACAAGTGAGTACCAACATCCCCTTTGTCCTCACTCCCAAAATCCCTCTCCTCTCCAATTGACCCTGTCCCATTCCCTCTGTTCCCTTCTCTGTCGTTCCCTCCGAGGATCTCCTCGCTTGCGAAGAAGAAGAACTCGAGTTGTTATTCGTTGAAGATGAAGATGGAGAAACGTCTTCCCTCATAGCTTTATCGAGAATGAGAGGTACCTCGACCATACATCTCATCAATTCAATCGTCAATCTCAACCGTCCGTACAAGTCGAAATAGCTCAAACGTCGAAGACTGATTTGAATCTCGTACATTCTGATCAACGAGAATTTGACGAGTAAGGCGTATTTTTGACCAGCTGTAGAGTAGGAGAACACGTGGAGAGAGGTGTGAGCAGAGGGGGTAAGGAGGGAAAAGGAGGAGGAGGAGGAAAGGACGGACCGAGGAGAACTTCTCGAGCTTTACGGAATGCGGATTCGAGGTTATCGATTGCGTCTTCGCCGAGGTTGAGACCGGGTGAACCTTCATTGAGGGCAGCTGTGACGCGAAAGGGAAGTCGATGAGCAACTTCGCCGATAGTGGAAGAAGGGTAGAGCTCGACTCACTAACGAACACCCGAATCATTTCGAAGTCGCCATTCAGAAACTATTCACGTCACGAAGATTCAGCGAGATCAGAAGAGTGTCGATTGACGAATGAGCTCACCTCGTTGATCACGCTCCGTAGAACTCCATTCAACGTTTCATCAGCTGCCGCTCCATCCGCCGCTGAGCTAGTCGAAGGGCCTAAAAATTACGACGACGAGTGATAGACATCAATTTCCGTCTGAGAGAAAAGCACGAGATAATGGGGAAAAGGGCGAAAGCTCACCATTCTCGAAAGATCTCATTCCACCTAGATCGTATATCCGTCTCGAACTCGTTTTGCTCAGCGTCTCGTACGCATACGAGAGTCGTTGGAACGCAGTTGTTGATGGTGGATAGTGCGGAAGTTTACTGGGAACGAGTGGAGGGAGGAAATCGAGTAAATGTCAGTTTTCGTAAACGACTTCTCTCAGTCTCAGCGGTATTCGCGTCTCCGCCACGTTCTACTTTCGCGGCATCCCTCCTCCGCTACGTTCTCTACCCCACGTCGCCGCTAGAACCATGTAGGATAGAGGAGAGTACTCACTCTGGATGACAAACCCTACTCCTCGCCAAAAAACCTCTCCTAATCTCCTCCCCCTTTGCCTTTCTCCCCACTCCCAGAATCTCATACAATTCATCCGTCTCGTTGATCTGATCCACTAGGTCTTCTGCTTCCCCTCTCGAGTCTTGATTCTTCTTCGAGTTCGTCGACGTTGAATCAAAGGAGGGAGAGTTTAGGAACGTAGAGGCTCGGTAACTAGGTATCCGGTCTCGAGCGGAGGTGGTGTGTCGCTGTAAGGTTCGACGGGTGGAAGGGGAAGCTGAGGAGGAGGACGAGGAGCTGGAAGAGGAGGAAGAGCAAGAAGTGGGAGGAACGTTTTCTTTCGAATCTTGCGATCGGTTCGAGACGTATGATGTAGCTGCTCGGTTCACCATTTTACACGCAGGTCGCAGTACAGCCGGACAGGAGGGAGAGAGACAAGGGGGGGGGTCAAGTCAGCAACATCCGAAAGTCGACCGAGATCAAGGCGAGAAGGAGCGTACCTGCGGAGAGTCCATAAGAGGTCACTGATGAGGCCGTAGAGAGCGCGAAACTCAGGATAGCCATCACGGAGGGCAAGGGTCCCGGGTTGAAGGTGTCGGTACGCGAGCAATCTGCGCAGATCTGATTCAACTTCTTCCCCTCTCCGGCCGACATCGCGCCCAAGGTAGTGTCGCTGTCCGTGTCGAGAAACGTTTCTGGCACATCTCAATGGTCGAACAACCTTGGAGACACCTCGCGTCACAAAAGCGTCGATTTAGGGAAACCTCCGCCGAAGCTGCTGGATGGGACAGGCTTAAGATTGATCTTCGTAAGTCAGTGTACCGCCATTGCGCTATCGTGACTACCAGAATCCGCCGCTGATACCGCACGCTAACCCGCAGCGCGATTCCCTACGCAATCTCTTCGTCAGATATTTGCCGTCGGCCCTTCGCTCACTTTCGACTGCTACAACCTCTTCTCTTCTTACGACTTTGTCGTCTCGGCACGAGTTGTGACGGATCCTTTGACTTCGCACTCGAAAGAAACCGGTTTCGTCTCGGTTGAAGAGCAGAACAAACAGCTTTCGCGAGGCCCGAAATGGATGGAAAACTGGACGGGATCAAGCACATCACGGTCAGGTTGCGTGAGCCGAAGCAGATCAGGTAAATGAGGTTGAGTCCACAGGGAGAGACCGGGGAAGCGAAGTAAGCGACGAGGAGCGCAAACTAAGCCAACTGGTGAGCAATTCTCCTTCACCCTCTCATGACCCCTTCCTAACGTTGGTTTCACGCTCAGACTTCAGGAGGTCAACCAACCCTGGTTCACTAGTTGGCTAGTCCTGCCTAGATTTCGGCCGATGCCCTCTCTTCTGTTGTCGCTCTCTCGACAAAGGACTCCTCCATGCGGTCAAGGCGTCAAGATCCTCAGCCCTCAAAACGCCGGTGAAGTTGTCCAGCTGATCAAAGGGGTGAGCTCTCCCGTCTCTCATGGCTAAGCACGTTCGACCAGCAACTGAAAGCGATAACTTTGACTCGTGCAGCTACCGAAGAAAGAAAGATTGATGTGCTTGTTCAATCCCGACACACTTCAGCAGAAAGTTCAAGACGCCCTGCTGGTGCTCGAAGCGTCGAAAGAAGAAGGGCTGAGACCGCAGCAAGCTGAGGAGACGACTACCGCTACCGACGGCGACAAGCGTGAGTGCAAAGTTGAGAATTCGCGATTCGAAGCGATGAGTACTGACCTGCCATAGGAATAGCTTCTCCGGAAGAGTCGTCCCAGCAAATCGAAGTGTCCTCCACTGCCGTCGAAACTCTCCCTTCTTGATTCGACTCTTCGCGAAACTTCCCGCATTCGAGATCGTTCGCCTTCTTCCCGTTGCTACTCCCGTCTTGCAGCGTTTAATTCCGAGTCCTGAAAAGCTCGAGTCGTTTGGGCACTTCATGGAGGAATTCGAAGGACTACCAGTAGGCCAAATCAAGCAAAAGCTCGGCGAGAATCTTTCCACAGTGGTCACGAACGCGGGAGTCAAGCGAGCTGTAAGCACCGCACCTGTCTCGTCGCTTGTTTCTTTCTGCAAACTGACGCTCTCAGTCTGTCTCGACAGCCAAAGATCACGATTGATCTTCTCGATACGGGTGATCTCAATTCTGACACATTATCCGGAATTGGGGAGAAAGCACTCCTGCTCTCTGCGGCCTAAAGTCTACTCATCTTGCATCCATCTTATCGTCGCGACACCTCTCCGTACAGAGACACCTTCTCCCGGTTTTCGCATTTCGCTCTTCGCATCGTTCATTTTGGTGTCTTTCGTTCATCGGTTCTTACCTAGGTCCTTTGCATTTCGTTATCAGGCTATTCATACTCTAGTATATCGCAACTCCTGGTCCCGCCTGCAAGCGAGAGAAGAGACTCTGATTCAGAGCTGGAGAGCGTGGCATCAAGAGCGATGATTCCGAGTGGGCTCGCTCACCTGAGCTTTGATCTTTTTCTTCTTCCGTTTATGTCTCTTCTGCTTCCTGGCACCTTCAGACGTCGTGCCTTCGTCACTGTCCCTGGATCTGTCATTCTTTGCTATGACCTCTTAGCGAGAGCTGAGAACTTTTCTTCGTATCTGGTTTCCTTTTCCCTTGTCAGAGTTGACTCGCCCCTGCTCCGTTCTCTTGTTGGGGGGGGGGGGGGGGGGGGGGGGGGGGGGGGGGGGGGGGGGGGGGGGGGGGGGGGGGGGGGGGGGGGGGGGGGGGGGGGGGGGGGGGGGGGGGGGGGGGGGGGGGGGGGGGGGGGGGGGGGGGGG